>NC_064412.1:58110000-58137500 GCF_023375975.1 Astyanax mexicanus | reverse complement strand
TGTGGTCAGTGTTTGTGTGTAGTGTGTGTGTGTAGTGTGTGTTTGTGTATGTGTGTGTGTGTGTGTGTAGTGTGTGTTTGTGTATGTGTGTGTGTGTGTGTGTGTGTGTGTGTGTGTGTGTGTGTGTAGTGTGTGTAGTGTGTGTGTGTAATGTGTGTGTGTTCTGGTTCTGTGGTTGGAACGAGTGCAGTCGTGTCAGACGCTCCTATGAAACGTGGGGGCGGGGGTGTCGTACAGACAGCTGTCCCTAGCGGAGGTCTGGTGGTCACTCCCCAACCTCCTCCCACCCCCCCCCCCCCCAGCTGAAAGCAGAGCTCTGATCAGTCATCTGTCTGCAGCCTCGCCGGCTTTAAACAGGTGCAGAACCAAAACCTCAGGACCTGAAACACGCCCACGTTACACCCAACACCACCATAATCAGCCAACCGCACGGTCACTACTCACTACAGATACACAATACTGACGTACAACTACTTCACTACTGTACTAAAGTACTAAATACTGTATCTGTAGCTACTGGAGTATTACTTTTACTTCCATACTGTATTTAAGTTATAAAATGCTATTCTAAGAAGACGCTGCTCCTGTTCTGCCTTTCACTGTGAGAACGTTCCACTGCTTCCTGTAATTAACTACATAACACAGTACTGTACTTTTACTTTTAGTACTTCACTACTACATTTTACAATACATGCAGTACTTAAGTACAAAATTGTTGAATACTTTACTACTTCTACTTAAGTATTCTTTTTTACAAGAATATTGCGATATCATGATAGAGTTTTTTTTGCAAGACTTGTTATTGTGTACAATACAATATGGCACACCTTTTCTCTAGACAGTAGTATTTTTAGAACTGAATTCTGGATATTAATCTTAATAGAATTATATTCTGAATATTAATATTATTAGGACTTCACTACATGTATTAATGTTTTTAGAGAGGAATTCTGAACAGTTGGATTTCTCTATAATACTGGAATATGCTAATAAATGGAGGCGTAACGGTAAAGCCAACATCAGTCATTTGTAGTGTATTAAATCTATAGGGCTGAACCCATTATGAGGCAGTACACACCAGATATCATCATTATTTTTATAAATAAGTGCCACAACACAGAACAGTTAACCTGTTAATGATCCTAACTGAGTTCTATTATAAATTCTATCTGAGTTTCTCTCCAGCTCTAAACACCAGAAACAGACAGAAAGAGAAAAGGGGGAGAGGGAGGTCAGGAAAGCCGTGCAGGAGGAGGAAAGAAAATCAATACTGAAGTCAAACCTCTGAATTACTGCAGAGAGAGGGAAGGAGGGAAGGCATGGGGGATGGAAGGAGGGATCAGAGAGAAGGAAAACTGGATGAATGGATAATTAAAGGGTCAGAGGAAAGAGGGAATCTCTACTCTACTCCTCCAGAGGAACGAGTAGTCAGCATTTAAACAGATGTGTGTGAACTGAAGTGTGTGTGTGTGTGTGTGTAATGTGTGTGTGTGTGTGTGTGTGTGTAATGTGTGTGTGTAATGTGTGTGTGTAATGTGTGTTTGTGTGTGTAATGTGTGTGTGTATTGGGGTCAGTGTGTACAGTAATATGGTTTATAGTGGAGTTAAGTGTGTTTAGGGCCAGACGGCCGGCTGTGTCCCAATACTTTACTGAAGAGTCCGGTTCTGGATTCTGCTGATCTGGTTCTCGAGTGGATCCAGAGTTACTCTGCTCTTCACTAAAGATATGAGATACAGATCAGCAGAATCAGAACCAGAGAGCAGACAGGAAATGACGGGCCAGTAAAGTGTTCAGGTGTAGACTAGTGAACTGGATGTTATTTTGAAGAGTGGCGTGGTGTTTAGGAGTGTTTTTACACCTGAGACCAGTCTTCAGCAAGGTTCATGGGCTTTTGCATTTAGGGCAGCATGAAATATGTTCAAATAAATTCCAAATAAAATAAAATCATACAAACAATATGATAATAGGCTTAAAAAAGACAAATAACTATTAAAAATGTCTAGATACAGCTCAATTTTCATTCTAAGAAATGTATTACACTGCAGATAACTAATTTAAAAGAATTTAATCAGTATATCCCTAATTTAAATAATAATAATACAAAAAAACTTTACACCTTCAGGCACTGGAGACTGATATACCAGCAGCAGATATCAGCACCTCTACCAAGCAGAACTCACAGTCACATTAAATTAACTTATTATTATTTTTTATTTGTAAATATGTATTATAAATGTGTTAATTCTTGTTAATGTAAAAGAACTCTGGGTACAGTTGGGGGTACATCTGTTCCACAGAGGATCAATAAGCTGATAAGATCTTGTGGGGGCAGGAGCTGATGTACATCAGTAAATCAATAATGAAACTGAAGCACCTGCTGAACTCTGCTATTAGAACAGTGTTCCCTTTCACAGAATTAAACCTGTTGTGAAACATTATTTGTAAATTGTGAAAAAAAAAAAAAAAAAAACTCTAAAAATGACTGAAATTGAAGAAAGAGAGGGACTACAGTTGCCGTTTGTTGTCCTCTTCTATTCTGTCCTTTCTTACACAGTTGGGGCACATCAACAGCGGAGAAAACGCTGAGTCACTATACCAGCTTCTTATACAACCATGTGCACACGGGTTTAATAACCATTTATTTATTTATTTTTTTGAAAATACAATTTAATAATCTAATGCCCTGTTGTTCAGCTTTTTCTTTTATTATTTTAGCATATATTATACTATAATACATGTAGTTTAGGTTTACAATATATCATGACTTTCAAATGGAAAACAAGTTCAACTTTTATAGGAAAGAGATAAAAACCTTCTTAATTTTTAATGGAAGCCAATATAAAAATCATTTATTACAGATCATTTCAGAGAATTCCTCTTGGTCAATTTATGAAGGACTTTTGACAGTTCAAATTATGTAGTAAACTAAAAATACACAAATGTAGATACTTGTTTTTCATTGGACAGTGACAATATGTTAATTTCTGTTACTTTTTTCATAAAATAATACAAAATAAAATAATATAAAATAAAATAATAAAAAAATGAGCAAACTTATTGCACAGTTTAAATGTTTCCTTCCTAACACTTTTGATATTGGGTATTAAAATGTAAAATACAATAGTTAACTTAAGATAATCAAATTTTATTTATATTTAAATATAAACCAGAACACAAGCAGCAAAGACATGACACACAGGAAACAGAAGGGCATAAAAAACCCAGTCAGCATCTCACTCTTAGTCATGAGGTCTGAGCTGTGAGTAACTCCTGATCAAACGTTTCCCTAAAGTCCAAAACTGCAGCCTGACCGGGAGGTGCTGAATAAGATTCAATAGTAAGAAGAGTAAAATTAAACATACATTAACTATCTTGAAGATGAGCTTCTAGAAATAAAGATTACACACAGTTTGATGAGTGATGAATATTACTGTAATATTATAACTGCTTATTAATGATCTGTAACATGTTTATGATCTGATTAAAATCCTTAATACACAAATATTAGTCCCTTTATAATCTTTTATAAGTGTAATATTTCTAAGTGACAGTATAAATGATAACAGTGTTTAATCAGTCAGACTGATGAGGATTCAAACAGAATCACGAATAAATCGTCTGATTATAGATCACTGATCTCAGCTGAACTTTAGCTTCTAACTCTCGCGCAGGATTCACGCGAAAGGGCCGGGCCGCCTCTCTCTCTGCACATTAAGGCGTGGCGTCACCGCAGGCAGGTAAATCTTTAAAACACACTCCTCACCTGAACACTCCCTTTTCTGAACGTGCTGAAGATATTTTACAGAAGCAGGTGCTGCCCAGGTGAATCTCTCAGTGCTCTCTAACTGCAAAACAGGCCTATTAAAATACCTGTACACTGAATTCATTAATGCCTTCACTCTCTAATCAATAACAGCTATTTTTTCACTTGTAGGGTTTAACCAAATAGCTGCATTTATTATGGAACTTTTTGTGAAACATGTAACGTGTAATTTACACAAACAAACACAAACATGTTTCGCTATAGTCTAACCAGGGGCTGGGTGATATATTGTAGGATAATAATAATAATAATAATAATAATAATAATAATAATAATCTTCAAATACATGAATTAAAATAATGATTCTCAATTATGATTTATGATAGTTCTTATATAACTACATGTTTTTTTAAACCAAGAGCATAATTTAAAGTGATGCACAATCGACAGTTCCCTTCACATTTAATAAAAAAAATGTGTAAAAAAAGTGTAAAAAAAAAAAACACATTTAACTTATCTTATTGTGTGAACTGTAGTCCAGTGATTTAAATTTTGAATGTAAAACTCTAATCTGAATGAATCAGCGTTTCCTATAAGAGGAAGGTTATAAGATATTAAAGGTGAAGAACTCGACACTGAAACGTGATCTTAGCTCCCGTGAGGAAACCATGTCCCGCTCTATTGTCCACGCTGAGGACGATACTGGGCCTGAGGGGCGCAGGGACGTTACTGTGAGATACACCAACACGGACTCTCTGCTCGGAGTTACGGGTTTTTAATTCTTCTGAAAGCAGATAATGGATCGGCTTGCTGTGTTTCTGCACGAGTCGGAGCACATATCTAATATCCAAGATCATCAGATCATTCATTAAATAAAACACTGATATTTAGATAAACACAAACAGAAAGAGCCTGAAAACAGACTGTAGAGTTGTATGTGTAAAGTTTGTGAACTGTTTATAATTTTCTATATTTTGCATAAACATGACATTAGATTTTTACACAAGTCTTAAAAGAAAATAAAGAGAATGCAGTTCAACAAATGAGAGAAAAATATTATACTTGTTCATTTATTTATTGAGGAAAATGATCCAATATTAAATATTTATGAACTGGATTACATTTCCCTTGGATTATAATCAGGATTTTGACTTGGCCCCATTCCAAAACATTAACTCTATTATTCTTAAAGCATTTTTTGGTAAAGTGTTTAGGGTCGTTGTCCTGCTGCATGACCCACCTCCTCTTGAGATGCAGTTCATGGCCAGATGTCCTGATATGTTCCTTTAGAATTATCTGATATCATTTAGAATTCATGGTTTTATCAATTAAGGCAAATCACCCGATACCAATTTCAGCTTCAAATTAACTGCTTATAACAGAGATCCACATACTGTTACCCTCACAAATATGTAATATTGGATCAATTTCCTCAAGAAATAAATAAGCAAGTATAATATTTGCTTCATTTGTTTAACTGGATTCTCTTTACCTAATTTTAGAACTATTTTCTGATGATAATTTGATGATGTTTTAGGTTTTATTCATACAGAAATTCTAAAGATTCTAAAGCACAACTATATGGAACTCTCCTCAAAACACAACATGAACAGAGCTGGATAATAAGCTCCTTCTCTTTTTAAACTGCTTCTGAGACACAACTAATGGATTTATTCTGATCCGTGCTCGGCTTCACTCAGAGGAGACGTGTAGAGACACGTCAGTCACCTGGAGGCTCTGCTTTAGAGCTGGATTTTACTGGACGGGTTAAAGACCGGGGGCTTGGATGAAAAATGAGGCTACAGTAAAAACACTGAAGAAAACACTGAAGAAAACACTGAGGGAATCCAATGACCTGTACAATTACATACTGCTTAGTATTTTATAAATGACTTAGTGAAAACTTTAAATGGTCCACATCATAAAATACAGAGCACTGTTCATACCATTCAATCCATACAATCTATTATAAAGACAAAAGCTTCTCACCTCGAGTTCCCGTCGCGATGTCGGCCACCTTCTGAAAGGCATCAAGAAACGATCCGGTTACGATGATGGTCGTCCTAAAAAACACAGATACACAGGAACACCATTCAGCTGGTAAACCTTACATTAAAGGAAATACAATAAATATATAAACAACAGAAATTAATTTAGAGACCATTATCTCTAGTGTGTAGAACAGGACCGGTGCTAGAGCTGGGCTTTTACACTCTCTCTCTCTATTGGGGGCTGATGTCGCTCTCTCTATATATTTCTCTGGTTTAGCTCTGAGCTGGCATTTTAAACCAATACAAGTGTTAGCAAAAAACGAGCTGATGTGCCCTTCACTGTAAATATCTGCATTATAAATATTTCAGAGCACCAGAGATTCTGTAAATATCAATACAGAACCACATGGGGAAGCTTGGAGAGTAAACAACTGAAATATTTTATCCAGCATTAAAATCTTCACTGTTTTGTATGTGTAGCTTTGTGTGGCTGCTGTGCTAACAGTATAGTACACTGTATAGGTGGAAAGACACTTTCTCGAGAGAGAGGTAACCAGTTAGTGGTGTTCAAAGAATTTATTCTCTTTCCTCCACAAGACTTGTTAGTTTTACACATTCCACAAACACAAAGGAAAGTGAAAATAACAAACACTCTTAAACTGGCATGTGCCTTAGGAGCTGCTACAATGAGACTTGCACATTGCTGCTTTAATCATTAAATTTGAGAGCAAATTAAAAAATTTGCTCTCATGTTTTGGCTGGAAATTGGCAGATACAGATACATAGCCAACTGATCTTTCTATCGCTATATACAGAAGGTGTTACTTAAAATCTGTAGCAAGACAATAAGTATTAATTAACAAAATTCGAATTGCTGCCATTTCCTGAAATAGACAGCAGATAATCCTAAACAGAGATGCCATGAGAACCAATATTTCAGTACCAAGTCAATACAAAAATTCTAAAAATATGACAGTGCTTGTTTTCCATGGTACAGTAATAAAGTGAAAGTACCACAACAGTCAAAGACAAGAGAAATGAGTTGGGTATTTAATCTAACCATTCTTACAGCAATGTTCCAACATTTAGTGTAAAATTATTTTTTACAAAATGTTTTCCTCCCAGATGAATAAATGCAGATACTGCAGAAAAGAGGGACGAACTCCCAGCTAATGTCCCCGATTTCAGTGAAACGGTTCACAGCGTAGGAGTCCACACACTGCTGAACTCTGCTTAACTCACAGTAAAGTGTATATATGGAATGCATATGCAGCAGGAGATGTTAAATCATGTTCAGCATGCTGCGGTTCCTCTGTGAGAGCGGGAACCTTCTAGGCAGGTCAGCAGGGCATCAGCCAGCAGAACACCGGCAGGACTAAAGCACAGAGTTCATCAAGATCCTGAGCAAACAGGCCAACCGGTCATCCGTCTGCGTGACCCCCCTCCGCATTCTTCACCACGCAGCTAAACACACCGACTTCACTATCCTCCCACACTGCGGGAAAACGACGTGCAGAACATTCGCCGTCTAAACTCAAACACTGAGCAACTCATAAATCATACGATACTCTAGTAAAAAGCTGGAAGCACGAAGATCCGTTTAAAGACCTAAAGAAACTGAACTGGATTTCGAAATTCTTCATCTACTTGAAGATACTGATCTAGACACTGCTGGATATCCTGATATTGGTATGAAAAACAAATATCCCAGCATTTCATTTCAAGTTATTATGCTGCATTTCACAAGCTAGCATGCTAACAGGCTAATTCTGTGAATTCAACATCCAGTGACAGACCCTGTCAGATGATTTTTGAGACACAGCAAATGGAAAATGAAAGCGTAACCGGTCTAACAGGTCCAAACTGGCACAGAACAGAACAGTGCTGCTTCTTTAGCACTCGGCCCTGCAGTGGAAAAGAGGCCAGAGTGTGCCAGGAGGCTGAGACACACTAACAGGGTCAATAGTGCTTTTGTAGAGGTCTATTCAGAGCCCCTCTTCTGTGGAGAGATCTGTTAGTGCTGGTTTATCAGAAAACTCTGGGGTATCAGGTGATACAGACTACAAAGTACCATTTCAACACCACTCTGCTCCAAAACCAGCCTCCCAGCCACGCACAAGCCTACATCCCACAATACCCTAGGGTTTTCATTCATACCCAAAGTGAAGCCCAATGAGAAGATTTTTCACAACAGAGAAAAAAGAACAGAAAGAAAAGAACTAAAGACCATATATTTTAAAAACAGATTCAGTTTTTTTATTTTTAATGGCCATTTCTAATATTTAGAGAGAAGGGTAACCATCATTAGCTAGATAACATTCTGAATAGAATCTTTGTTAACAGAAAAATCTATTCAGTTATGCTGTAGACTTGACTGTGTTAAAAATGAACATTTTATATTCGACTAGGATTCGGACAGGATTAGTTTCTCAGGGGGTTCTGGGTAATTTTCTCTTTTATGGGAGGTTTTATCCTCTGTGATTTTATTCCTGTCCAGAACGATCATGTAGGTGTTTTTCTCAAACGTCCTCTGAACACTGCGATGATGTCATGTGACCGAGAAAAAAGCTAAAAACTCACTGATCCTCCTGTTTTTTTTATTTGCAGTCCGGATGCAGGAGTTTTATCACTGAGTAGAAGTGTGAAATGTTTTATACATATGCCCCCCCTGAGATACTAATCCCGTCTGGATAGGGCTAATGACATTTCTCCAAGTTAGCCAATTCAATTCAGCAGTTAAGGTTTACACAGCACAGATTCACGGTTTCTGCTGTTCATATGTAAAGGATTAACGCGCCACGTGGAGGAAAGAGTATAAAGATTTGAAAACTAGGCGAGTGTGTGAGCAGTCAGCAGTAAACTGTGTGTGTGAGTGGAGTGTGTTTGATGTTTATCAGTGAGACTGGAGTGGACCTTCGGGAGGGTCATTATCCTGTTTACTGTTTACTCTGTAGGACAGAGAGGCCGGAGAGCAAGCAGACTGTAAACGCTGGTGACCCACAGGTCAACTCTGAGGCTCTGATACAGATTTCTTCTGCATTCAATCAGGTTCAGCATGTCTCCAAACATTTGCACACGCTAGATTTTATGTTTTATTTGTTCTAATGTGTAAAAACAAACAATCCTGAAGCTTCACTACAGAGGATGCATTAACCTGTGGGTGTAGCAGAATGTGTAATTTAACACGGAGGCATAAACTGTATCGTAACGGAGAACACATGCTGATTTTGGTGTCTCCCTGCATTGGGGTACCAAACATAAGCTTTGTACAGAGATGTGTGTGTATGTTAGAACCTCCTGTTGGTGTTACATCAGCACTTTTCACTCGATTAAAACAAGCCTACAAAAAAAAGTAAATTTTTTGGGCAGGTGTAAAAAAGGTAAATCACACTCGGGTAAGTACTAAAACAACCGAACCAACACCTGCTGGAAGAGGTGATCTCGATCCGGTTCCAAACCAACACCAGAGGTTCTGGTTCTGTTTGTGGTGAAATAGTGCATCTCTGCTGCTGCTCCATGCTACACCATTTTCACACTGAACACTTGCTGCTCACCATCCACACAACTCTGCATACTGCATGGACATCTCCACACTGCAAAGCTATACCTGTGCTGGTCTGGGACACAGAATCTTCTTGCTATATTTCCTTTTTTGCTCCTGCACCAGACGGCTCTGACCAATCAGAGGAGACGGTATGCCCGTGTGGTTTGTTAGGGTGCATTTGGGTGCGTTTAGGTTTGTGTCTTTGTGAAAACAAATCAAATTGAGGGGAAAACGCTCCAAATAAACGAACTCATCAACTGATTCAGACCAGAGAAACCAAGTACATGTGTGAAAACGCCTTTATATACCAAATATGTCTTGACCACTGAACTGAATCTGAGCTCAGTGATTCATTATGTTCAATCACATTCATCTGATTTCTTTCCCAGTGTTTCTTGCCTGTCCTGACATTCCTTTACTCCAACAATTGTGTATTTTTCTCACTTTATTTCTAACTTTTAATCCAGTGGGTCTCTTCACCTCCAGCTTCAGGCAGGTTATGAACACACAGTGGTAAACACATCCACACCTAGCCCACGGCTGCAACCGCCCAGGTCTCCAGCATTAAAAACAGTAAAAGGATTATGGTAATCTCCAGCCCCTGCATGTTCTTGGTGCACGTGAGAAGAGGAGGAGCAGATCTTACCTTAGCTGGGACTGAAGTTTGGCTCCTTTCGTGACAAAGTCCTCCCAGACCGGGTAACTCGCCTACGGGGCAAACACACAGACAGAGAAGGAGGGATAAGTCAGGGTAAACAGTGGTAAATCATTACACTGAAACAGTAAGTCATCTGTACTGCATTATCAGGATGAACCTGGTGCTCTATTGCTAATTAAGTTCAGGTTATGTTCACAAGCATTTTATTTCTTTAATCATTATGTAACGTCAACACAACATTAGAAGTAATATTCAGATTATATTAATCCATCAAAAATGGCAAAAATTGAGAAGTTTTTGCATGTCTGCAAAACAGAAAATGACCTTTCCCCTAAAATCTGACAAGGATAATGCATCTGCAATGCATGTCAAAATGTTATTATGAACAGAACAAAAGAAATGCTTCAAAATAATTCGGATTAACATATTTTGACCCTCCAAAAACGTTACATAAGCAAACTAATAGGGCTGTGTAATGGTAAGAACTTGCCAATATAATACACATTAAAATTCAGGTGTTTCAATTCAATATAATCTCAATATACTGTAATATGTAAGCAAGGTAAAAATGCCAGTAAGAAGGTGAACTCCCAATTTAAACTTGCTTACACACGTCGCTGGCTACCACTTTACTTTCTCTGGATGTTTTAAACCTGGATTAGGAAAGCAGCACAATGGTAAAAACAACTCAAATAAAATAATAAGAACACTGAACAGATCTACAGGCTAAGTCTACACCACCACCCCACTGTGTTTCTGAATGTGGGGGTTGATTGATCTCAGGAAGAATGAACTGCTATAATGCCAGATAATGTACATGTTGCTTAGAGTATTTTTACTGCACATAGACAGATAATGACTCTTATAAAATAAGACAAACATGTCCGGTCTCTTATCTCCTGCTCGGGCTGTTTAGTCCTGCTGTAAAACACCACACACACACACACACACTTACAGTATTAAACTAATTAGACTTTAGGAGAAAAGCCAATAGAATCCAGTTTAACACTGACATCTACCTTACCTACCCCACACAGCCCTGCCTAAACAGCCTTGGAAACAGAGATTACCACTTTAGACAATACAAATCAAGCTCAGCATGATTATTTTGTTCTTTAGTTTGGCCATCGTGTGTGAAGATTAATTTTTAACAAAGACTGAGGACCCTACAGGTCTAGCAGTTTGCTGGCTGGTTGCAATCTGAGTATGTGTTAATATTGCCAGAGAAATCAGCTTTAAAAAAAAATAATTCTGCATCATATCAAAAGAAGAAGGGGTTACACTTGAATGCTTACTTGAGTGATTGACGAAAAAAGACTGGTGAACTACTGCAGGAACTTTCTGTTCTAGTATGAAGACAACTGCTCTGGAAGAAAGAGGTGACTCCTGCTGCAAATTTGATTTAGCAGAAAACACTGTTACTGGAAAATAACCAGTCCCTTTTTTAGCTCTTAATTAGTCATAAATATATTGATAAATAGAGTAAAGATAATCCAGCTGATGGCATTGTAGCAGCAGAAAAGAAATACAAAAATGAACTCAACAGTAATGTAAATTATTATGCGTTTAGTCAGTGTGAACTAATAAGCTAATTTCATGTTCCTCATCTGCGCTCTGTGTTGAAACTGCTGAGTGTGTTTTTAGCAGGAACAGCTGTGCTGAGCGATGCTGAGCTGTAAGGGAGGATCCTGCTGGATAACTGTGCAACACTACTGATGGAGTTACAAAACACACTGAACATACTGAACAATATTTCATAAGAGGATAGCGAGACTTGCTATTTCTCTCAGTTCAGGACAAAGTTAAGGGCACTCAAATTTAATTTATCTGTTGTAACAGCTAAAGTAAAATTAACTGTGTTTTTGCAATGTTTTAACTTGTTATGTAAATTATTCACTGATTGGTTTCTCTTTTTCTCCCTATATTTTAATGTTCCATGTCTGTGCGAGTGTGTTTGTGTGTAGGTATTTTGGTTGTAAATCTTAAATCAATAATAAAAAAATTGCTCAGGTGTTCTGTGACTACATGTGATTAAATGTAGATTAATTACAGTTATTGAACTCAGAACACAGGAATGCACCTACCAGCTTAATGCTAGCTAATATCTGAACTCAAGAGTAAGGCCTGGAGGGTGTTAGCTTCAATGCTAACTGTTTTCTGAGATGAATCATTATTTAAAAAAATATTATTTTGACCTAATCTAATTCTATGTATTTTGTGTTTAAATATAATTTTTTCTTTCATTATTTAACTGCATGACTCTCTCTGTGTTTTCCACATTGCAGAAATCACATGGCCCTGAGAGAGGAATAGTTATGTCTGGAACTGATGACGGATAATAAATTTTGCTGCTGGAGATATGGGACGTGCCTTCTAGGTATTGGATGGAACTGAAGGATGTCAGAGGGTGCAGTTCTAAATCTGCTCCACAGACACACGACTGTGGCCTTTATATTACTTTTAATAAAAGGTAAATGACCTGATCAATGTTCTTCATTTTGCACTTTAGGCTGCAACACATTCCACAACTAGTTGGGACATTAAAGCATATATTAGTGACACACTTCTTCTGGCAGCACAGAGACACGGTGATGATGAGTTTCTGCTGCTCTTCTGTCTGATTTCTCACAGAACGTCGTTGTATGCTGTAAAACAGTCTGGATCATCTCTGTTGCATTTCTTTTTATTTCAAAATTCTCCAGACATTCCCTACAGTCAGGCCAGTCCAGCACACACCCTGCTGTTACACAGCCATGCCTTCACGTGTGCAGCCTGTGGATTTACACTGTCTTTGTTGGACAACTGTTAAACTTTCTGCATTAATGCTGCATCACAGAAGTGTACTGACACCACCCTAACCAAAATGAGTATAAGCTTCTGAATAAAATGCTGAATTAGCCAGTTAGTTTTCTCCTATACAGAATGCAGTTCTCAGAAGTCTTTGTTTCCTCCTCACACTGCAACTGCTCAACTTTGCTAATACCATTAGAAATCTCATATTTTGCTGAATCAGCAGAGCTTACAGGGTTGCTGCATGTGTGCTGGATTAAAGCTGATTTTTTGTAACATTGGTTTGTAAAAAAGACAGCAAAATACATTTAACCAGAATTAAAAAGTTTTTAGCTTAAAATGATCACTAGGGCTTTGTGAAATAACTAATACCGTATACCATGTATTAACTCCATTTTAACATGAGTGTGGTATTTTATGAGTATGATTGGTCTGAAGGGCCAAATTTTATCTCTGTGGCTAATACAGGCCATTCATTCATTAATTTATTCATTCAATCACGTGCGTTTAAGATGACCACAGAACACACACAGACTTGCACGTTTAAACATAATGGTAAACAGAATGTCCTCTGACTAGCTGTGCTGAACATGTTTAAATAGTCAGACTAATGGTTTAACATTTACTGTATGACTGACTTTAGTTTGTGTCCAGTGTTCACTTAGTCTATAAACAAACTGAACTCTGTATTTGATCATTTTTCAGTTTAAAAATAACACAAAGTTGATGGTACTGCAGATCATAGAGACAGAGGCAGAAAATACAGTAGCACATTAATGTTTTGACATGGTATGACGTTATGAAAATCCTAAATGTTAAGATTAGATAAAACACTGGCACATGTATTTTTGGATAAGTAAAGTGGAAGCTACTTTTTTAACTCTTACACGAACAATAAGGCAAATACAGTAGTATAAAATGACCAAATAGCATTGTTATATAATGCATTATATATGCCCCATGTTATATAATGCGGTGCAATGTAACATTACTATAAAAGTAGTGGTGCAAAAATTCTCTTTAACATGGGGCGATGTACCCGAGGCACTGTGAAGTGTAGACGGCTGCTACGCTACTAATATTGAAGCACGAGCATCTCAAAGCTGGTTATAATTACTATACCATATTGACCACGTGCTCCAGAACGCTTCCACTAAACAGGCTTATGCACAGCAGATATCTACACTTCTACACTTCTACACAGCTACAACACAGCTACAACACAGCTAACAAAGCTCCACACTGCTGAAGATCAGTCCAAAATACTCCCACAATTCACACAGCCTTAATGTTTTATATTCTATGTACTCCTGACAGGATAATACGACACAAACCTATATAAAAGCTCAATCATACAAAAAATAAAAAACTGTCATACACTGCGAAACCGCCCAGCACAGTGAGAAACAAAAACACAAAGGAGCTGCTGATTGAATTTATTTGATTCAATACTGAATTTGGTACGAATATTCAGAAATAGGTCTGGAAGGTGGTGCTTTAAGAACTCAGGAACGGTTCTTGCTCTGATTCCTCTGGTCCATGTTCTCAGTATCATGCCCTCCAGCACAGAGTGAATCACAAGCAGCACATTTTCTTAGGAAACAAATGACAGTTTGTACAAAACCCTTCCTATTAAAAGCCTGAGGCAGGATCCCCCGCCCACACATCCATCCACCCGTCCTTTATCTGCTCTCTTCCTTCACTTCTCTGAAGAAACAGAAAAGGAGAGACAGGAGTCTTTCCCCAGAGTTTTGGCCTCACAATTTGCCATCGTTTTTCTTTCCCTCGTCTTTTTCTGGTCGTACTGCGCTGTGATCTCGTCTCTCTGTTGCTATGGAGAAGACGAAGTGAGAGGAAGAACAGGGAAGGAAAAACCTGTCGGTCCACTGTTTCAATAACAAAACAAAAACAAGCGAGGCAGCCTTCAGGGTCGGTTAACCTTTTAACGTCATCAGTGTCACAGTCAACGTTAAACACCACGCTTTTCACACCGCTGGAGACATTCAGTGCTGAAACTAGTGCTGCAACTAACAGTTCATTTGATAATTCAATTAATCTATTTTACAAAGCAAATATATTTAGTAATATAATTTATATTTAATATATTTAACTAGATAAATATAATGAAAATGAAAGATTTTTAGAGAAGTAATGTTGTAATTCTATAAGCAACACAACCTACCATTATTTAAAAAGAAAAAATGGTGTTTACATGTAGAATAAACCTGACAGTTTCATTAATTTTATTAGTATCATTATTATTATTATTATTTAATAACAACACTGTATATAATGTAAATATACACTTGGCTATGACTCTTAAAAACTTCTACGCAATGCCAGAAAAGAGCCAAAAAAAGGCTTCACATTTATTATTATGAAATGTTTGGATTGTTTACTTTTTTTTTACTCTGAATGTAGCTGAACGTAGCTAATCTTACTGCTGCCGCATTTAAACTTTTGATGACTTGGGTCTGCTAGTGCAAACCTGAGTTTTCCATACAACACTGGTTAGTCATGGCGTTTGTTGAGTTAAGTGGGGGGCACTAATCAATAATTAGTTGCCAACTATTTTAATAATCAATTTTAATCGATTAAAGCAATTAGTTGCTGCAGCCCGAGCCTTCGATAAACAGTGAAATAAAGAACGCTGATAATCTGGTTCCAGTGTTAAAGCTTATATTTAATAATCATTATTAATAAACAGTCTGTGTAAAAAGAAATAGTAATGTAATGTAGACGCGCTGTATTAATAAACAGCACTGTATTTCTAGCAACAGTAGACTAAGCACACACACGTGCACAATCACCCTAGGGCAGTTTTCACGTCTGCTTAATTTCAAGGAAACTCGCTCAGTACTGTCAGTGAGCTCACAATTACACAGCAGATTAAATCAAAGCTTCAATAAACTAACAGTGATAACGGTCAGGAGAGGCGTAGAGTTGAACCAGTGGCCCTGTGAGATTCAGTAAAGCTCAGTTTGAGTGTGACGGAGCCGAAGCCAACATATCCTTATCTCTTTCTCTCCGTCTCTCTTTCACTTTCACTGCAAGATCACACGCACGCACACCTGGACATGCAGCCAAATGCTGAACAAGCAACAGCAATGAAACTAAAGAATTTCTGAGGTAAAACTTATGGTAAATACATTATTATATTTTGGTTCAGTTTCATAAATTCTTAAAAGATAATTACAGGAGGGTTCAGATTAAACACTGGGTCTCGCCACAAAGAGGAAGAGCTTCCCTATCGCCCTCTAAAACCTTGGAGGTCTTGGATGCTAATTGTGGGTAGTGTTCCTCTTGGTGAGAGATCACTGGCTGCTAGACATGCCTCTACAATGTATAAAATAACTTTTTGCCCAGTTAAGAGTTCATACTCATGGGTTAAGGATTACAACTACAACGCCAGCCCTATACTGCTGTGTTTATCCTGTGTCGGCTCTGCCCGTCAGTCTGGACGTTCTTACCATATGTGACACAACACGTACATTAGCAAACGTCTTTTTACAGGAGTTTTATTAAAGGAATCAAGAGATCGTCAGAGGAATTTTTTGTTAGCGGATAATAAGTTCTACCATCATCGCATTTGGCCGGAGGGAACTGTTACTTGCCATTGGCCAATTTATAAACTTTCTTAACAATAAGCTCAATATTATTATCACACTATAATTAAACCCAGCTCTTGATAAGACTCAGGAATTCATTATCATAAGAAATCTAGAACCATAGATTAGCACAGTCAATATGCTCTGTGGTGAACTCCATGCCCTTCACTAAGGTTTACTAAAGCAGCAGACTACTGTCACAAAACATCCAAACCTGATCAGAAAGAGGAAAATTATTCTCATAATGTTCTACAAAGATTTACACATCACCACGTTTCCCCATACAAGTTAAAAAAACCTTTAATAACATACCTGCTTCATATTTAACCTAGACTGGACACTCAGGCTACACTTCTAGCAGCACAATTTATTTGGACGTGCAGCACAATGCTTGTGGACAGAATTTCACAAACACTTCTATAAAGCACAAATATAACAGGAGATTATAACAGGTTCCTATCATAACATCCAGACCGGAGCTGAAGCGTGCATCAGTGTAGAGTTCAGGAGCTTTTACAGAGCCAAATCCAGGTGGAGAGGCTGCCAGGTAACTGGAGAGGCTTCCCCTTTAGCTGCCCTGCATGCTTTCTAAAACAGAAAGCCCATGAGGATCCAGAACCAGCATCAGCTAAAGGTTCTTACACAGCTTATCACCATCCACACATTCAGATCAGTTCAGACCAGACTAATGCACTAATGTAAATTCAGATAATGATCATCTGAATTTTGTACTGTTACTAACACATTTTACTGTGCCAGATATCTTATATATGACATATCTGTAGGTTAATTTATCAGGGAGAGAGGGGCAGGGCTGCGCGCGGGAGTGAGGGGTGGGGCTAAGCTCAGGGGAGCGTCGGTGGTGAAAATTAAAACTCAGAGAAAATCGATTTTGATAAAAACACATCGTCCTTAACTGTAAATTCAAATTAATCGATAAAATCGATGAATCCCCCAGCTCTACTAGAAAACGTTTTATTTAACATTTTAACACTAACACCCACTCAATTCTAATAATTTAACAGCAATGATGACATAACCTAAACTGGACGACGTCAGAGCTCACCGACTCGGAGACCATTACCACAATGTCGGACCTGCAATCAGGTCAATGCTTCGCTCAACACATTCCTGAGATTCTCTCACACACACACACACCTCCCCCTCTTTCTCCGTCCTTCAGCTCCTTCATCGGTCATGTGTACACACACTGACTTGCAAACGCTGGACTCTGCATCAGTTCTGAAGGTGAATCTCATGACACACACACACACACACACACACACACACACACACACAGACAGACACACACCTGACACATGGAGACTTTTGCTGACTAATCTACACAGTGCAAGGAAGTATTCCAGTCTCACACATATGCAACCATGATATCATTGCTATGCTAGGCTAACAATGCTAATAACCTCCAGACTTCAGCAAAATGGAATAAAAGACATAGATCTGGATAAATCCATATTAATATAAATTATATGGCAAGAAAAATGTTTAAAAATCATATCACTCAGCCGGAAGCTACTTGTCAGTGTTCAGTGTTTACATACCAGATCAAACAGATAAACTTACTTTGTCTAATAAGAGCAGTGCCAACAACTATCAATGTCAACAACTATCAGTGAGTAATCCAGCTCAGAAAACAGGTGGCACTGAGGAGAACAAGCTCCAAGCCTGCTGACAGTTCAGTTTAAAATGAAATAAAACTTAAAATGGTGATTAAAAACACTAAACTCAACATAAACATTAACTAATTCAGCATGTATTTAGATTATTAGTGACGACTCTCCGCAGGTTAGTGAGTATTTTAATGTAGAAATATCACAATGTATACTATACTGAAAAATGTTCTGATTTTTTTTTTAACAAATTTAGAAACAATGAATAAACAATCTGTTTTAATCCAGTGGATTTAAAATATTGAATGTATTGACTTGTTGATCAACAAGTTGAGTGAGAACTGAAAGAGTGAGCAGCCCTTACCCTGAGAACTTTGTGTGGAGCATTGAAGTTTCAAACGAACAATTAATCGACAAATTTCTATAACTGACACTGTCGATTACGCTGATGTATTACAGATTAGAAGCAGTTAAAACACAACATGCCTAAACATTACTAAACTGTATCAGTATTCATACCGAATATAAACAAAATATTTTACAGTACACATATATAAAGTAAAGGTGGCTTTGAGAAGCCCTGCCTTAAGCCACCCCTACTATTAATTAAAACAAATTAACTGTATACAGATTGGTACACACTTGTCCAAAACATCTACAAACTGTGTTAAATATGCAATAAGGAAAGGTTATAGGAAAACAAGAATTTAGTTTTTTTTTTTTTTTTTTTTGTCTCTTTTGTAACTGCTGTTGCGACATATATGGGGCAATAGGAAACACTGAACCCTTCAATTTAAACTGTTTGTGATAGTGCTAATCTGAATGGGGACATCCTGCATGTTCCAGTTGTCCTCAAAGTCTCAGATGGCCCACTTCCACTTTCCTGCACATAAAGGAAACACCTACGAAGACATCCAAAAAATGTCTAACTATACAACTCTAAAAGCTTAACACCCAGTGACTATTCCCCTGTAATTATTACAGGGTCTGACGCAGCACTGCCTACCTAAACACTCACCTCTGACAAATCACATTTATTACATCAGTTTAACCCACTGAGTCAACCCTGAGGACGTCTGTACTGTTTCTCACTTCCTCCTCAGCATAAAACCTCAAATCCAGCTCAGAAAACCAGATATAAGACACTGCTAACACCTGGAGCTGAACGATGAATCACCTTCAGTATCACGCAAAAGTTTGGACACACCTTTTCATTCAGTGGTTTTCTTTATTTCTTTATTTAATGTATTTTCTACATTGTAGATTAATATTAAAGAGATGAAAACGAATGCTTGACATATATAATTCAGTAGTAAAAAGTATAAAAATGTTATTCCTCAACATTAATCTCCTGATCTAAAGCTGATGAACTGAGATGGTGATTTCAGCACCTCCAGAAACTCCTTCCTTCAAGACGCTGAGAAAACTATTTCAGGTGACTCTCCCTCGTGAAGATACTGAGATTAAAATACCAATATTTCATACTTAAAAGTATCTAAAGTAGAAAACAGATTCTGGTCTCTTTTAAACATTTTGTTTACTAAATAATCCTGCATGTGTTCCTGTAGAGCTTTAATATAGTCTTAAATATTACATTTACAATGAAAAAAAATAGAGATTCTCAATTACGAGATGTTTAGTTTTTATATAACTTACAAACAGCACAATTTAATGTGATGAAGAAGCCACTGTTTCCTTTACATTTCATTTAAACTTTATTTTCAAATGAATAGTAAGCAGCCCCCTTTAACCTTACATTATACAGCTTTTATATTAAATATGGTGTAAACACAATATAACCTCCTTGAATTTCAGTTCTCTACAGGTTTCTGACAAAACTCTACTATCTACTGATATTCACTCTGCAGCTTTTATACTTAAAGATGCACAATCTTTGTTATCATATTCAGAAAATCACATTAAAACAGTAATTCCATTAATCAAATAAATTCCATTAACCTCCCAGCTCTATTTTACAATAACCAACAATAACACCCACTCTCAGTTATGCAGATACTAATAATCCACCAGATTTCCTCTTTACATTACAGCTTAGCCACATATGGCATGATGCACATCTATATCAACTAAAATATATCACACTTACTATCCCTGAGTTAGATTAATGAATCATGACAGCCATATGATAGATATTAAATACTGTGTCAGTGTCCTGCTGCACTGATTTGTTAATTTATTTCTGTTTTTTCTGCTCTTCAGCCCATTAGAGCTCAGTGTTCTGTGGACCAACCAGAGAACTGTTGCCAGCCGGAGTGAAGCAGCCTGGTGCTGCTGAGAGATATGGAGCTCTAATGCCCAACAGCTGGAGATCAGCTCCAACTCTCACTCAGATATTTTACACCCAGCTTACACCGCCGAGCAGCGTTTATACTCGCACTATACTCATCCTACACCTTCTCTAACCCTCTCCACACCTTCTCCTGCGATACAAAACAAGCTAAAACCAGAAATCCCCCCGTTCTTACCTTCATGTCGTTCATGATGGTTTGGAAGAGTCCTCCCAGAGCGCTGCACTCCTTCTCCATGCCCGCATCCATTTTTCCCACACCTCCTTAAAAATATATTCCACCTTAAAAACAGAGACAGCCTGCAGTCTCTCCGCTGTTTTCGTGGCACAAACAGCAGCGTTAGCGTTAACTACCGAGACTGTGGAGGAACATAGACCCCGCAGCAGGGAAAATGTGGGATTTAAGGTGGAATTTTAGGGAAAACAGAGCGTCGGTTTGTATATTAGCACAGTTAGCTCCGCTCCGCTAACCGGCTAACTACTAACTATAGGGATACTAGGCTAAACACCCGCCTGCTAACTTATTCAACCGGGATAAATTCATCTTCTCTCCGGTAAAAAGTGTTTTAAATTATATAAACGCGTTAAAAACAGTAAAATCCGTCTCTTTGCTTAGGGATGGCGGCCTGCAGCTTCACACAGAGCGGAGAACCCGCGGTAAAGCCGCTGAGGTAACCTGGCGCTGCCGGGCTGAGGGACCCGGAGCCGCGGGGTGAGGGAACAGTAAACCCGCCGGGTCTCGGTTCGGTTCGGTTCAACTTATCTCCGCCTTCACCATCCTCCCACTCAGCACCGCCGATCCGTCCGCCCCGCCGCCCGCAGACTGACCCGGTTCCGCCGCGGATTCCGTGCTTTATTGGGTTGTGTAGTACCGGGGTAAAGTTTCCTCAGCGCGGTGCGCGCGCCCGCTCCTCACCTCATTCCCGCGGAGCTGCTGCTGCTGCGCGCGGCGCCTCCACAGCTCCCACTGCACGAGCCCTGCGAGGGGGCGGAGCCTCGCGCCGCTCGGGAACACTCGGCTTTTTCCGGAGAGCAGCGGCGCTCTACTACAGCCTGTCCAATCACATTATAAGCATCGATTATTGATTATTGATTATTAGGAGTGATTATTTATCCTAAAACATTTAAACCTTAAATAGATAGCAATACAAATGGCTATACAAAGGGTATAAAAACAGTGGTAGGATGGATGTGACAGAGTGTCTCTTACTCATCATTCTCTTTAAGAGTAGATCAGGTGAGCTCTGACTTTGGCGGATTGCTATTGTAACGGTGTTCAGAAATGTACCTGAACACACCTCGTTTCCAGAACACCACGCCCATCAGTGTAGATATATTCAGAAGCTCTGCTGATGTTTAAAAATAGGA
The DNA here is from genome assembly GCF_023375975.1 of Astyanax mexicanus. Taxonomy (NCBI): domain Eukaryota; kingdom Metazoa; phylum Chordata; class Actinopteri; order Characiformes; family Acestrorhamphidae; genus Astyanax; species Astyanax mexicanus. The sequence continues at coordinate 58,115,838 of NC_064412.1, read as the reverse complement.
CCCAATGTCTATTATAGAGCTAAATAGAGAAACATGGCTGAAGTAATGAAGTTCTGTTGTGGTTATTTATCCTTATTTATAAAAAGCCACCTGTAAGATCCTGCCCACCGGTCTGATTACTGTTCTGCCTTTTAGATCAGTCTCATAGCAACCAGCATCCCAACCAGACTCTCAATCACAGCCCGCGTCCCCTAGTGGCTCTCAGCCCGCCAGCTTCTACATAGAGAGATAGAGAGGAGATAGAGAGATAGAGAGAGAGATAGAGAGAGAGGTCACCTTGCTCTGTGCTAGGCCTACATTCACTCAGCATCTCAAACATAGTTTCTTATTTTATCCAATCAGGATCAGCTACTCTGTAGTTTGTTATTTTATCTCAGGTACAGTGGAGCTCTTTATTTGCTGCACATTTTATTGTGATTTACTGTAATATGATCAGATTCTCTACAGTCACACACTGTAATATTTGGTTGGAGTGATTTTAGATTTTATTACAGCACACATTCACTGTTGCATCATTTCTAAAAGCTTCTGCAACATAATAATATTTATTTCTGTCCAGAGCTGAATTCATTTTTTCCAAGATCTTGTATTAATGATGGGGACCATATGACAATAAAGGCAATTCTGATTCTGAGATTTGGAGCACTGCTCACAGTCTTCTCTAGAACATCCCCAAACTGTTTTTACTGGTTATTCTCACTTATAAGAGCTTTTCTTAAAGCTACACAGCTGTTTTGTCCCTTTAATCCCTTCAGTCCCCATCACTGTATCATATGTGTGGAGCAGCTCTTACCAGAAATCCCAATTTCACTGTTTACTTTGTTGACTTTTACCAGACATGGATATACTTTAGAGTAGTCTGAGCTCAAATGAGTTTTGATGGAAGCCATGAGGAGGGGGAAAAAACCCTGCCCATCCACACTAAAAGCTGATTGGCTGACTCAGACTCTTTGCAGAGAACAGGCCAATCAGAACCCTCTGCATGCGCTTCATGAAAATGCACACGAAGGTAGCACCTTTCTCTCCCTCTCTTTCACACACGTGATTGGGTAAAAATGTCTGTGTCCCCTGTGTGTGCGTTTGTGTTCACTCTTGGGTCACTCGTTCTGGATTCCGTGAGATTTTATCTGGTCTGTGAGCATCAGGGAGCCGGTATTGATATGTGGTAAACTCCAGCAACTTCCGGGAGACTCGGGAAGTCTGAGTAAACCCATCACCGAACTCTGCGGGCGAGATTTACACGTTTCTGCTGTTTAGCAGTGTTTAGCGTAGGTCAATAGCAGACAGTTGGGTGGCAGGGTATATAAAATCCACTACTCTTACCTGTATTACCCTGTGTTTTATTTTACGGTGGAAAAATGACAGTAACACATGATATGATACATTTACAGGTATATTTATATTAGCTCCTTACAAAATACGCTTATTAGCAGGGAATGCTGTTAAAGAAATAATGTAAAATATATAAATAAATAAAAGATATGTCTTGAGTGAGTGGACCTTTCAGACAGGCGTCTTTATACTACATTTACTCACTGATTTCTATTTCACCAACTATGAGATTACTAGCACTCACTGCTGGACCCCTATTTAATTAGGTTAATCTCTTTAATATGGGGGGAAATAATAATAATAATGCAATCACTCATTTTAAACAATTTATTTGTAAGAATCTGTTTTTTTACATTTGTCTCTGACATTTTTTTTCAATAATGTGAAAAAGTTTATGTAAAATAAATAGTATTTGTATGAATTATTATTATTATTATTGTTATTATTATTATATATTTTATATGTACAAGTAAACACAGCACAGTGTCACTCTTCTTCCCCCTGTTGGTGGAACACTGAACTGCAACACGGTCCAAAAGAAACACTCCCACAAACTGCATTCAGTGAAAAATGATTTATTTATTCATTTCTTTTGCATTTGATCATCTTTATCATTAACATTTAAAGAAACAGTGCATCGACTCCTTACAAAACATACACATTCAGAACAGAGAGCTGGAAAATGACACCATAAACTCAGTAATGAGCATAAGAGTGACATCATGGAGATACATTTCTTATTTACTGTAAATATATTATTTACTGTCATAGTTCAGAAAATATATGATCTGGAATGTCTAACTCTATATAAAATATTTATATAAAATAATAACGATAGAAAGCTGCTTTTTGTGAGTCATAATAAAACAAATGTATAAAAGTGAGATTAATGTGTGCGTGATTACAGAACGGATTCTCTGTTTCTGATATGTCTAATTCCTGAATAAGGCCGCTGATATTCGGATAGTAAACAGGGATTTGGACCTTATTAAATAAACACTGTAAATAAGAGCTGATTTAATTCAGGCTTCTTGGCAGACAGCACATTAATATAAAGGTGAGTAAGGCCCTCTCGTGGTCGAGGTGAGGAGGTACAGCCTGTATTCTAAAACTATATTTTTTATTTTATATATTTTCTCCAGAGCTCATAAACAGATCTTACAGATCTCTGAATTACAGATGAGCAGTTTGATTGGTCAACATGATTCTTAAAATAAATCTCTATTTCGGTACAGATCAATCAGCAGCAAATGAATAATAATCAACATAACCTGGATTAAAACACGCTGCTCACCGTCTCTCAGAATCAATATTTCACTCTAATATCAGATCAGTGCACTAAAGTTACCTGTATAAAATTAAACTTTAGCTCCATTATCTTCAGCTTACTTTCAGATAATCAGCAGGAGTTTATTTATTCAGATCAAATAATAATCTGAATAATTACAGACTGAAAATCATAAAGAATAGGAACAAATATCTCCGAATATTAAACATCCAGAATGATCAAAAACAAGCTTTCACAGTAAAATGTAAACAGATTTACATATTGATTAAAGAATTATCAAAATTATTAACTACATGTAAATAAACGTGAAGAACTCCTGCAGGATTACAGAATTACACCATAAAAAACAGCAAATAAACGGAGATACAAGGTTTGTGCAGGAAAGCAACAGTACCAAAGTGCAAAAGATAGTGCACCCTGTTCAATAATAATAATAAACGCTGCGTCTGTTAAAGTATAACATTCAGAAATTAATATTATAAACTACATGTTTAAAATCTGCCACTCGTCACTTTTACTGATAAAGTAAATAAACAGTAAATATTCTGTATTAAAGTGTAGATTAGTTCTTCAGTGCTGTGTTTCAGAGGATGTGGTAAAACAGTAAGGCTGCAAAGATTAATTCATATAAATCAACAATGAGTCTCATGTTTTGTTAAGCAGAGAAACCAGGGTGAGGATTACAGGTGTGCAGAACAGGAGCGTAATCAACTAATCATCAACTAATCATCAACTAATCATCAACTAATCGTGTAATTGCTGACTATCACAGATTTATGGTCAGCTAATTGTTGACTAATTGTCTTATAGAGTGTATTATTATATCGTCTCATTGTTCACTATTGTTCACTAATGGTAAACTAATCATTGAATAATCGTTTAATTGTACATTAATCTAACTGACTCACGGGAATAATACTAGTCAGTTTAGTCGACTCCCAAAATACCAACTACTTGCAGCCTGTATAAAGCAGGTAATCCTCTAAAATGTGCAGAGCAGCAGTGAAGAGCTCTGCTCTAGACCATGTGATTAATCCTCACAGATATACCTGGAGTTTAACTGGGGGAGCGTCATTTAGAAAATGTATTAAATATTAATAGTTCATTAATATTCTATATTCTAAACTTTTGAACAGTACTGTGTAAAATAATAATGTGCTACATTTTTAAAGTTTATTTAATATTTGACTGTAGATCTGTGTGTTTATCTGAGATCAGCAGAAGCAGGTCTGAGATCAGTAAACTGAGTTCTGTTATTTGATCTCTTATTATTACTTTAGTGCTGCATCATCAATAAACAGATATAAAGAGATTAAACCTGTTTAATCCTGAGATTCTGCAGCCGATCACTCATTAACCCTTTAAACACCCTGACCCCAATACAGGATACAGGTTAATGTGATATAAAACACTTTTATTCTGCAGTAAAATAATTTATTCTGAATGAATGAATTCAGAGCTGTTCTCTCTCTACTCTCTATCAGTTTAAATGAGGAATCAACTCTAATTCTTAAATATGAAAATAAATATTAAAACTAGAAAACCGTATAGAATTGAAAGGTTGATGGTTTTAAATGTTTGACTTGTTTTCACTAAAATATTGAAGTTTTTTTTAATATTCTTATTCATTATATTTTTACTTCAGTAGTTTTCAGCATTTTTACAATTTCAGTAACGTTTCTGATCAAACATGAAACTTTTATACAGCTCTAGACAAAAAAAATAAGAGAGCACTTAAAACTGATGAGTTTCTTTGATTTTATCAAACTGAAAACCTCTGGAATATAATCAGGAGGAAGATGGATGATGATGAGTTTTATATGAATCTCAGCTGGAGTGAGAGTTTAAATGTGAGTTACTGCAGAGAATTTCAGTTTCAGGACAGGTTTTGTTTGTGCGTTTCTATTGGTCCATTCGCTGAACCAGGTTTTTGAAAAGCTACTTTCTTTTAAATGAAAAAATAATACGAAATGTAGAAAAACAAAATACAAAAAAGTTATTCATGTTTTTTTTTGACTGCATAGAAATAAAAATCAGACCTTAACCTGATAACATGCAGTTTATCTTCATATCTTCAGCGTCCGGTTCTGTTCTGTTGGTCTGATCTCTTCTATAGAAATGTCCAATAGAATCCTGTAGAGCAGCTGGACTGGATCAGCTGTCTGAATACTTGAGGATTATTGGACATGAACTTTAGAGCACAGAGATACTCGGTTTCTATCTTTCTGTTCTCTCTCTCTCTGTCCCCTCTGTCCTCTCTGTCCCTGGCAGCGGCGGTGCCGTCCGTCTCCCCGCTGGACGCTGGTTCTGCTGAGAGCGAGTCTCTGCCTCTGATCATCAGAATATCTCAGACTGAAGGTCAGAATGTGAAGAACAGTCTGAACTCTTCTTTACTGTCTCTCTCTCTCTCCACCCGTATCCTCCGCTCTCTACGCACTGAGAGAGCAGTTAGACAGCTGACAGCTCAGTGATTGGCTGACGGAGCTCTCCACTGCACTCTCATTGGCTCTCGCGCTTCGCTTTCGGACGAGATCGCAGACGATGGCCAGAGCCCCGCCCTTCAGGAAGCGCACGAAATTCTCCCCCACCAGCGGCCCCATGGCGTAGAGCCCTGGCTCCTGCACGCTCTCGTAGGTGTACGGGTCCACGTCTAGAGGGTTCCTCCGGCAGCTGATTGGTTCCTCTGGCTCCAGCCCCAGCGGACGGCCCTCTTCGGGCAGGAAGGAGAGGTTGGGGTGGGATCCAATCAGAACCAGAGCCATGGAGACCCTCAGCACCGTCTGCCGGCCGCTCTGGTCCTCCAGCACGCACTTCCCCTCGGGTTTGAAGGAGGCGACGTGGTGCTGGGGGAAGCTGAGGTATCCGGGGTAGGAGCAGGGACAGTTCGTCCCGGTGTCTCCGGAAGAGGACGAGCGCTGGCTCACCACGTCCGCCGCCGACTCCCCGGCCCGGTGCTGCTGCTGACTCATCATCTGGTGCACCTTGTGGTACTCGGGGTACAGCAGTTTGGGTAGCTGGTTGAAGATGAGCGCCGGGTCGGCCACGGCGCGCCGGAAGGTGTGGTACACGGGGGTGTTGAGGTGGTGGGCGGTCAGGATGGCGTCAGCGGCCGTCAGTCCGGCTCCGACCACCAGGACGGGTTCGGAGGCGCAGTCCAGCCGCCCGGAGGAGATGGCCGCCTCCAACTCCCAGAAGCTGTGGCACACGAACGGCAGCGT
>NC_064412.1:58040000-58105000 GCF_023375975.1 Astyanax mexicanus | reverse complement strand
ACATTACTCTCACATTACTCTCACATTACTCTCTCATTCCTCTCACATTACTCTCACATTACTCTCTCATTACTCTCACATTACTCTCTCATTACTCTCACATTACTCACTCATTACTCACTCATTACTCACTCATTACTCACTCATTACTCTCTCATTACTCTCTCATTACTCTCTCATTACTCTCACATTACTCTCACATTACTCTCTCATTCCTCTCACATTACTCTCACATTACTCTCTCATTACTCTCACATTACTCTCTCATTACTCTCTCATTACTCTCTCATTACTCTCACATTACTCTCTCATTACTCTCACATTACTCTCTCATTACTCTCACATTCCTCTCACATTCCTCTCACATTACTCTCTCATTACTCTCTCATTACTCTCACATTACTCTCTCATTACTCTCACATTCCTCTCACATTCCTCTCACATTACTCTCTCATTACTCTCACATTACATTACTCTCTCATTACTCTCTCATTACTCTCACATTACATTACTCTCTCATTACTCTCTCATTACTCTCACATTACTCTCTCATTACTCTCTCATTACTCTCTCATTACTCTCTCATTACTCTCACATTACTCTCTCATTACTCTCACATTACTCTCTCATTACTCTCACATTCCTCTCACATTCCTCTCACATTACTCTCTCATTACTCTCTCATTACTCTCACATTACTCTCTCATTACTCTCACATTCCTCTCACATTCCTCTCACATTACTCTCTCATTACTCTCACATTACATTACTCTCTCATTACTCTCTCATTACTCTCACATTACATTACTCTCTCATTACTCTCTCATTACTCTCACATTACATTACTCTCTCATTACTCTCTCATTACTCTCACATTACATTACTCTCTCATTACTCTCTCATTACTCTCACATTACTCTCTCATTACTCTCTCATTACTCTCTCATTACTCTCTCATTACTCTCTCATTACTCTCACATTACTCTCTCATTACTCTCACATTCCTCTCACATTCCTCTCACATTACTCTCTCATTACTCTCTCATTACTCTCACATTACTCTCTCATTACTCTCACATTCCTCTCACATTCCTCTCACATTACTCTCTCATTACTCTCACATTACATTACTCTCTCATTACTCTCTCATTACTCTCACATTACATTACTCTCTCATTACTCTCTCATTACTCACTCATTACAGCTGTTTAGATCATTAATTTAACTTCATTCAGAATCACTAAGCTGTTCAGGGCTGTTATATATTTACAATCTGCTCTGGAGTCTCTCACTGACTTTATACTGCAGTTATTATAAACTCTCCTCTTCATTTCTCTGTTTAATTATTACTTTATACACAGATGTAAGCAGCCCTGTTCTGTTTAACAGTTTGAGTCTGTTCACAATATTAGTTCTCATAAACGGTTAAATTAAATCTGCGTACTGGAAACCAACATACTATAAAAAGCTGATCTCTAAATCCTCTTTCCTTCCTTTCTAGTGCATTTCTTACCTCACCACCCCACCACACTATTACTCAACACCCAACACCATTACTCAACACCCAACACCAGCCTGCTGTTACACTCTCCACCGTCACCAACCCATCAAAACACTGAACTTCCTGTTTAAATCCCTGATTTTACTTTTCCCCGTATATTCTGATCTGAATCAGTGTTTTTTTATTTGCTATTTGTTCAGTTTATTAAGATAAATCATTTATTAAAGGAGCAGAGCAGCAGAACACATCTTAATCACAGTAAAGTGATTTTATACAGTTTTTGTTGTCTGTGTTTAGAGCTGCTGGTGGTAATGGTGTAAATGTGTGTGAGTGAGGAGGTCTTACCGATGATGACCACGGGCAGGACGTCCTGAGAGAGAGGCTCTTTATTATGCAGCTCCATGACTGAAGCTCTGAAACACAGAAACACAGAAACTCAATTACACTTTAATTACATCACTTTACACTTTAATTACATCACTTTACACTTTAATTACATCACTTTACACTTTAATTACATCACTTTACACTTTAATTACATCACTTTACACTTTATTAAATTACTTTACAAAACTATTCCCTGCTATTTACTATTGCCTGTTAGGGCTGTGTCATATCGTATCGTACGCAATAATAACTTCAACATGTTTGAATATTGTGAACAATATTATACCCTGAAATATGGAGCCATATCACCCTTCACTAATTATCACATCAGGGTTCTACTTTTTTACTGTTTTTATTTTTCCCCATTATATATCTACTAGAGACAGATTATATCTGTACAGTATCATTTATTTTACTTTAATTCTGGATATTATATGGAGATATATGGAGTGCATTATTATTATCATGATATTCTGGACTATTGACTTCTGTTACAAATCTGATCAAATCATTTTTTGTATTATTTATTATCTCAGTTAGGGGTGTAACATCATATTATATGTAGAAATAAAATGTTATTTTCATTTTGGTGCAGTTTTTTTTAAATTCAGTGTTTTGTCATATCGCCAAGAGAATCATTATCATGAAAATACCATGAAATATCGTGATATTATTTTAGGGCCAAATCGCCCACCTCTATTCCCTGCTGTTCCCAAACCAGACGTCTCCTCACAGAACTGTTCCCAAACATAACTAAAGCTCTTCCCTCCGCACTGATCTTCATCCCCCGTTTAGTGGTGAGCAGCTCTGTTCTGATCTAAAGAGAAAAGTGACGCTTGTGCACACATGCTTTTGCACGGAGGAAGGGGATTGGTGGGGGTCTCCTCTTTCCAGTGATGACATCAGACATACGGGAAGAGGCGGAGCTGGAGTGTGTGCCAGATGAAAGTTCCAGCATGTAAAAGGAGGGAGTGTTTAAATGGAATGTGGTGTGTGTGTGTGTGTGTGTGTGTGTGTGTGTGTGTGTGTGTGTGAGCACGTGTAGGGCAGTAGGGGCACGAGCAGAAAGATATTAAAGCAGGGTCTGAGAGGAGGGGATTTATTAAAACACATTAGAACTTTACACTACCAGTCAAAAGTTTGAAGACACCCCAACCTTTTTTTAAACAGATCAGCTTCAATAAATAATAACCTGAAACGGTACAAAATTCAGTAAACTTAAACTATACATAAACGTAAAAAATTTAACTTAAAAAAAGTTTATTGTAGAAAATACTGGAGAAAAGTTCATTGTAAAGAATTAGTATATTATTCCAGATACTGATATTAATATGAATGTGATTAGAGGTGTGTTCTGTATATGAGTGTAATCAGAGGATCTCTGTAGGTTCAGAGCTGCTGGAGTCTGAGCTGATCTGAGCGCCGCCGCTGGTGAATAATCCTCCTGCACTCAGAGGGGAGTTACATAACAGACTGTAGAGTAAGCATGACTCTGCACAAACCTTAAAGAGATAGCAAGCTGTTCACGCCCTGCTCACCAATCTGACCTGTTCTACTCCCCTCTTTATTACCTGCACAACTCATTTACTCTAATATTACAGATATATACAGCTGTTATCCACACAGAACACTCCTGCTGCTGCTGCTGTTCTTTAATATGAACAGGAGATATCTGGATATATCTGTGATAATGACTGAATGATATTCTTGGAAATATTTTAACATGGTTCAGTTTTTTTATGCTGCATTAAACCTGTTTTTAAAGGATCTATATAGAAAATAAATCTGCAAGGGGTTTTAACTCAATGAAAAAAAAAACATGTTTCAGACCTGCTGCACACTTTACTACAGATCCTTAAAGAATTCAGCCGATTAATAAACTTATATAACCTGAACAGAAATCAGCTGCAGCGTGTTCTCACCAGAGAAAGGAAGTGAAGTCTGAGCACACCCCCACTGCACTAAGAGAGTGTGTGAGTATGTGTTAAAGTGTGTGTGTGTGTGTGTGCGGTCAGACTACGTGCCAGACGGCCGGTGTTGTTTCAGGCTGAGGGGCCGGCTGTGTGTGAATGGGGTTGAGGCTGTTCTGAGTTCAGATGAGGTTACACCCCTAAAGCAGCTCTTCTGAAGCTCTTTCTCTCACTCACACACACACACACACACACACACACACACGTGAACCAACTACATATATGAACACACACACATGTTTGATCTGGTTAAACAGCTCTCTCTGATTATAGAAAAGAAGTGGATCTAATATCATTTTAAGCCAAGAGATCATTTTCAGCATTACAGCACCAGTCAAAAGTTTGGACACACCTCTTCTCTCTCATTCAATGTGTTTTATTTCTTTTTATGATTTTTTTTATTGTAGATGTAATATTGAAGACTATTTTAAAGCTATAGAGAAACATAAGGAATTGTTATTAAACAAAAATAACTGGTTTTATACTTCAGATACTTCTTTAGAAAAAAGTGACTTTTAAGCTGTTATTGTTATTTGTCCTATAATTACTTATTCATTTTAACATTAGTTTATTCAGCTTCTCCCCATTTCCCGCTCTGTAACTTTATATGACTGATATATATATATACATTAATATATATATATTAAAGCTCTGAGGAATCACTGCTGAGAGGTACAGTAAGAGTGGGCGGGGAAACTGTGGCAGGCTGAATTTGCAGAGATATGCAAATCAGACGAGGGAAGGGAATGATGTATTTATTAAATACATAAACACAAATTACTGACAGTAAAATCAGCAGGAACTGTTTAGAGTGTGATGGGTTAGAGAACAGAATTACTCATTCAGCCTCTGCAGCAGCAGCGTTTCCCCATTCTTATAGCACAACAAAACAGGTTTAGCCAATCAGAGTAGACCTCATTTAAATATAAAAACCTAAAAGAGCCCATGATGATGTACGTGTGTCACATGCACTTTAAAATCAGCATAAAGATTCTTACAGAAATACTGCGATAAATGACAATGACAACAAAAAATGTATTAAGCATATTTAGGCTCAGACTGTGAAATATATACTTTATTTTTCTCCTGCAGTCACTGCACACTGTGTGTACGGAGGCACAGTTATTAAAGCACTGACTGTATTGGAGTGCTTTATAAATAAAATAAAATGATTTATAAATCAATAGAACTAGTGTTGATCTGATTTCTAGAACAATCCATTAAAATTCAGGTTACATTATGAAAGTGTTGTTGTGTCATTTATGTTAAACCAGGATTTTAACCTGATTGAAACAATGAATGAATTAATGAACTTCTCATTGATCTATTTATTTATCTATTTATGAATCTGGTAGATTATCAGCTGCCAGACTTCTAATGATCTACAGATACAGAGCTCAGACTTTACTACTGACCCACAGCTACAGACACAGATAATATGCTGATTTAAGAGCAGACACGCTCTTTAATTCTCTATAACGGGATTATAAACTATCCTGTTACAGAGTTTTACTCGGGATTAAGGTTAAACAGTCCAGAGTAACCCGGTCTCTCCTGTTTTACATTAAAAACTAAATTCTCAGGAGTTTATCAGCGTTAAAACCGCCTAAATAACACAGTTAACTCGTGTATTAAACTAAAAAGAGATAACAATGGCTAGTTCTCTGTTCTCTAATTTATAAATTCCACCTTAAGCGCCTCAGGCGCCATACTCCAGCAGCTGCCCCTCCGCCTTAAGGTGGAACGGAGAATTCTCACTAGTTAAAGAACCGATTCACTGTTGTAAAGCATTACAGCAAAAATACATCTAATCAAACGTTTTAATAGAGAAGCTTAAGAAGCTGAATCTGAGCACCTGGGTCACGTATTTAAGGTGGAACGGAAAATATGAATCAGATCCAGCGCCGGTCTCTCTTTACAAGGTGCAGTGAAAGAATCACCAGCGTAAATGAATCATTCTCCAGTATCGACTCTGAACTGACTCATAACGAGCCAGACTAAAGTCGTGACTAAAACAGAATCAGTTTTTTCCAGTTTTTTACACCAAACAGTTCAGTATTATCCAGCTAAATCACTCAAACACCCAAATACTCTTAATATAATGTCATTAAACTCTCTATCTACCTATTAGCTACAGACTACATTAAAATAAAGTGAACAGTGAACCGGTTCACTGTTTAAGGGCATTTTACACAGTTAGCTACATCTAAACACACGCATTAATAGTGAATTAAAGCTCTAAAGGACGCAAAACTGAGCACACGGATCATGAAGCGTGTTAAACTGGAACGGAAAATCTGAATCAGGATCCAGCTTTAGTCTCAAACCCACACGTTCACATCAGCGTGGAAGAATCGTTTACTGTATCGATTCTACAGTGTCTACATAACGAGCAAGACTAAAGCTTTAAAGTCTAACTAAAGTAAGTTACTTCAGTGTTCAGTGTTTTGTTCGCTTAAGGACTCGAACTCGAACTACTCTCAATATAATTTAATTAAACTAAATAAAAATAAACATTACCGGATATTAAGATAAAACACTGAATCTGAACCGATTCACTTGGCTGAGCTGCTCGGTTCAGATGAGTGGAGCAGGACTGACCGGGTGGTGGGTTGGTGAAGCCGGTGGTACCGCGGGGTCCGGATGGGTGAGTCGGTTCTGAGCTGAGGTGCTGCAGGCTCGGTTCCGCTGTGTGTTCGGGTTCGGCCGCGGCTCCGGGTCCGGGGGTTCTGCGGCGGGGATAACAGCACTGCGCGCTCTCACACGGGCTTTATAATTTCTCTCCGCTCACTCAGCCTCAACCAATCACACACAAGCACAGTGACGCCGAGCGTCCTGATTGGAAGAGCCGCGATTGCTGAAACCGACCAATCAGAAGCCCCGGCGCTGTGGAGCGATGAAAGACATCCTGACTTTCTCTTTTTTCATTTTTATCCATTGTTTTATTAAACAGTCATAACAACACATCACAATCACCTCTCATCACGAGACCAAACATTAATAAACACATTATTTACATATTTTCCATTAAACAATACAATAAACGAAAATAAATAATTGCAATAATATATATTTATATATATAATGTTGATGTCAACAGACAAAACTTCAGTTTCTGAATCAGTTTATCTGATTTTACTATTTATAGGTTTATGTTTGAGTAAAATGAACATTGTTGTTTTATTCTATAAACTACAGACAACATTTCTCCCAAATTACAAATAAAAATATTCTCATTTAGAGCATTTATTTACAGAAAATGAGAAATGGCTGAAATAACAAAAAAGATGCAGAGCTTTCAGACTATTCCCCTGGACCACTCAGAGCACCACTATAACATATTTTCTAAGCAAAAAAAGATGAATTACTCTACATCCTTAAATAAAATGTTTAGCTAAAATAATGACATCATTAACCCAAAACACAAAAAGTCATCACCACATATAAATATAATGTTCTTAAGCTCAAACCAGAAGATATTTGATATTCTTATGTGGATTTTGTCAAGTTCATAGTATTTTTTCTTATATTAAACATGAAACATTTTATCCTAACATAAATAACGCCAGAATGTTTTAATAAATTAATAAAAACTATTATTATTATTATTATTATTATTATTATTATTATTATTATTATTATTATTATTATTATTATTATTATTGTCAAATAAGATGAAGTTAAGTCTGACTCACTTTCTCTTAGTGTTGATGTAATATAAAGATATTAGATCATCAGAGAATGACTCAGGACTCTCTGATAGGAGTTACTGTTTGTTTGAACAGAGTTTGTCAGGTTAGTAAACGGAACTACAGTAAAACAAATAATCCATTTATTAAGTTTTTTACATTATTTTAAAGAGAAAGCAGATCTTTACAGCCCTGCTGGAAACAGCTCCCACCAGCATACCAGACCAGCAGCAGCAGCAGACCAGTATAAACCAGTTTACACCACTTCAGACCAAGATGGAATTCATGCTGCTGCCAGACTTTTCAGAAAGAATGGAATCATCCATCCAAAATAATTTAACATTAAAAATATTCATTCTAAAAATTACTAAACTTTATTAAATAGTCTTTTACATTTCCTGAATTATTTCTTTTTAATTTTTAAATTATGTGCTTTTTTAAAACACATAATAAAAAAGGCTTAAAGAAAGCCTCCCATTCCTACATACTAAATACTAAATACTAAATACTGGAGCTGGAGCTTCACAGCGTGAAGGAAAAGCAGCAGCTATTGTTCAGCACCTCCAGAAACTCCTTCCTTCAAGACGCTGAGAAAACTATTCCAGGTGATTCTCCCTCATAAAGACACTGAGATTAAAATACTGAGAGTCTGCAGATCTGAACTCAAACACACATCTGATACTTAGAAGAGTCTAAAGTAGAAAACAGATCCTGCTTTATTATTATTATTAATTCAGCATATGTTCCTAGAGATTTAATATAGTCTTTAATATTAAATTTACAATGAAAAAAAAATCATAAAAGGAGATGAGAGAGAAGAGGTGTGTTTAAATGTTTTATTGGTATAATACAGATATAAAGTAAAAGTCTTTAATAAAAGTGTGGTTTAGGTAAATGTAGTTTTATAGTGTAGATCAGGATCCGATTGGAGGGAACAGGACGACCTCGTCGACCTCAGACCCTCGAACCCTGCAGTTTATTTTACGCGTGAGAGAATAACTATAACAGAAAAACATCAAAGCTTCTGTGACGCAAGAAACAAAAAAAACTTCAGAACAAAACCTTCTATCTCCTTCATCCATCTTCAGCCTTTTGCACCAGTCTCTGATAAATCTGATATATTAACACTGTTCTAATTACAGACAGAAAATGATCTTTCATCTCTTTACACTGAACTCTAATAACAGATAAAGACCCCCTGCACTAACAGCTGAATGCCTGTATATATTAAAATAAAAGCAGTAGTTAGAACTTTGTGTTTTATTTCTAAAACACATCATTTATACATTTATCATCACACAGTTCTACAGTCTGTTATGTGGAGTGTTGGGATTTTATTATATGTTTTTTGTTCATGTTTGCATGGTTTTCTACTCTGTGCCTATCTGAAAGGGAGTCGACACAGCTGATCATCTCTCTGAACTGAATAACTGAGTGATCAGGAGGAATCAGGTGATCTGCTGATTGATTAATCTGTGCAGGTAAATCTGGGCACGTCTGGGCCGGTCTGTTATATAAATTTCATAAAAAACATGCTCTCTACTCTCACAATACAGGAAATACAGCTCCATGTGTTTTATTCTATTTATTTTAGGAGTTTTGTCTTTTATTAAAAAACTTTTGCACCTTTAAATCCTGACTTTAACTCTCCACATTAACATTACAGACAATTTTCACTTTGTGTCTAAACTTTTGACTGATGCTGTACAGAAACTACACTAAACACCCCTCTGTTAAATACCTGTTTCTCTGTTGTCACAATATACTGCTCATTTACATATCTCCACCTTTTTATCCTGCAGCAGTGAAGAGGGGTTTTGATTGTTGGTCAAATTTAAATATAAATATTTATCTGGACGACCTGTTAATTACAGGTGTTAATTACAGGTGTTAATTACAGGTGTTAATTACAGGTGTTAATTACAGGCGTCAGGATTCTTAATGTATTTAAATATTTGTAGATCTTTTTTATACAGTTAATGCATTCAGATACTTTTAGCTGCACCGATTGCTGACAGAGATGTGCAAAGTCACACACAGTAGCTCGTGTTGATCCCTGTAGAGATTATTTATAAGTAAAACACATTATTATTATTATTATTATTATTATTATTATTATTATTATTATTAGTGTGTGATGGGGAGATTATGATCCGTGTATCTCAGTCAGTAAACGTGTGAATAAAGAATATATTAAATGTGTTTCTGTGTGTTTCTGGGTGTATTAATGATTAGATCAGGTTATTAATGAATGGAAATGTACAGGTATTAAAGCAGTGTATATAAAGGTTATAATAATCATGTTAGTGCTTGGTCACGCTCCATCATCACTCTATTATCTGTGGATTTATTCAGCTTTATCTTCCTGCCGTGGCTTTGATTTATTATCCGGTTCAACCAGATTCTTACAGGAGAATGATTGATATGAAACACAATGGCAGCGCTGACTCTGGATTATTAATAATAACACCACGGCTCCTCTCACGCAACACTTTCACAACTGTAAGAGTTACTGAACTTTACTCTGCTGTAGATGCTGCGTGTGTTTATATAATAACATTTACAGTGAAGTTCAGCTTCCTGACAGATCCAGTCTTTATGTTTGGGTTTACAGTCAGGTTTATATGTATTCAGACAGTGGGAGTGTTTGTACATGTCTTCAATTGATTTTAAATAAAACAAACATAAGCATACATAAGGCATGTTCTCCTCCACCAGTCTTACACACTGCTTTTGGATAACTTTATGCTGCTTTACTCCTGGTGTAAAAATTCAAGCAGTTCAGTTTGGTGGTTTGATGGTTTGTGATCATCCATCTTCCTCTTGATTATATTGTAATTTGGTAAAATCAAAGAAACTCATCATTTTTAAGTGCTCTCTTATTTTTATACAGGGCTGTATGTACTGAGAGATGGTTGGTGGATGAAGAATGAAGCCCCATCAGTACAGATCAGGGCTCTCAGTGTCGTCAGGCTGAGAGGAAGTGATCAGTGGGTCAGCAGCGTCAGGGTTTATGGGATGTGAGCTGGAAGTCAGTCAGGGGTAGAGGAGAGATCTGACTGAACCTCAGAAGGTCAGAGACGAGTCCAGCAGCTACTCTGGATCAGATACAGGAGTCTGATGGAGAGTTTAGGAAGAGCAGTGGAGAGGAGGGAGCAGTGCTCCAGGTCTGAGAGGAGGGAGAGATTTTCAGTAGAATCTCCACTTGGTGGCGTTATAGAGTTTTGAAGTAGATTAGGAATTCACAGTGAGAGCTAGCCAGGCTAAAGTACAACTTCTAAACATGGTGGAGGTAGTTTTATCACAAGGTAACTGTAATCAGTCTTTATGATGCACATACAGAGACCCCAACGCCCCCATGTCCTGATACATCTATACATTTATACGTCTATATATTTATATATTTACTGCAGCTGAATCACACTGTTTCACCTGAGCTGCTCAGAAACTGTTATTATTAAACACCTGAGTGTCTCTGCTGGACAGGGGGGTATGAATACTTTTGCAAGCCACTGTATGTAATTCTGCATTAAGCACTGTGAGAAAACAGTAAATGTGTGTGTGTGTGTGTGAATGTGTGTGTGTGTGTGTGTTTGTGAGGTTGTCACAGCAACAGATCAGTTACATAAATACACTTACATAACATTAAACACGGGCGTAACTAACTATACTAGTGCCTATTACTCTCTTACTCCATCAAACACTATATTATGAGTAATAGGCAGTAGTATAGTTTGTGATAGAGATGTTTTAAATGTAATTGTGGATAATGATGTTATTATAGATGTAATTATGAATGTTTATTTTGTGTATAGAGTGTCGGTCAGGGTATCAGATAGTGTTGGTCATGCTGAGGGTGGAGGTGAGGGTGGAGGTGTGGGTGGAGGTGGTTGGACTCGACCTTTCTCCTGGTTTATGGTCGTCTGCTACCTTTATTCTACATCACAATTAAAACCTTTGTCTGTTTGGTCGTCAGCATGATTAATGATAATGCTCTATTATTGGATTATATTATATGATCTGAAGTAAAATGTTTTTAGGTTTATTATAGTGCAAAAAACTCTGTATCTCAATAATTGTAATATAATAATCATTTATAATAGTTAAATGCTGCTTATGTTAGTTAAGTTGTTATAACAGGGTTATTAATATGTAACTATGCAGTTATTAGATATATTTAATATATATAAATGTTTTAAATATATGTCAAAATAAATAGATACTTACATTAATAATAGATTAATAGATTGCCTACATTATTAATTAAAGTTATATTATATATTATGGGATGTTCACAGCTGCATTGTTGAATAGCTCACCTCCGCTCTCCTGCAGGTTTCTGAGATTCCCTCAAGCGCCGTTATAAAGAGTTCTGAGCAAAAAGTGAATTACTGGATCTCAGAAGCTGCAGTAAAGCAGAGGAGAGAAATTCAATAAACTTTTTTATCATGTTTTACTAAAAACTAAAATCAATTCTACACCAGAATTCTCCTTTAACCTACAGCTCTAGTTCACACTGAAGCTTCAGGAGCAGCAGAAGAACCGGAGTAAAATCTCAGTAAATTATGTGGGGCAGAAATGTGATCCTGAGATATGAGATCCTACATATTTAACACAACCTTACCCTCACTTTCCCTCCTCTGACCTCGTGACCCGTGCACCAGCAGAGCTCGTCATCCTGCTGAACTTCTCCTTTGTTTAAGGTGGAATGTTCTGCACTTTTCTGTCTGAAATCTGAACCATGTGATTTACTGAAGCTCCGCCCCCGAGCTACAGATGACCCAGCAGATAACACTTCTCCTTAACCCTCAGGACAGAACCAATCAGAACACTCGGGCCCTCCAGCTGATCACGCAATTCAGACTGAGCTGAGAGTTCCTGCTGACGATCTGCGGAAAAACGTGCTGAGAGACAATTATAAAGATTAATTCATTCAATTAAATTAATACAATTCTCCTCTGACCAAAAAAACAACCTTTTAAATTAATCCTGAATGATTATCACGTTACTGTGTTAGCTTGTGCTAAATGGCAAAACACAAACAAGCTAGTTCATGCTTAACTGTGAAAGAAACACAAAACTCATGATTTGAAAAGTACAGATCCCTCCCTCAAACAAAGTCTGCTGGCTAATTCTGTTGTGTACTGTCTAAGGTTCTTATCAGCAGACCAAAATGGCATTCAACTGATCTAGTGGGCGGGGCTCTGTTGGGGGTTGACAGGTAAGAGGGTGGAGCCAGGGTGGTTCCTTATTGTGACGTCATAAGGGATGAGCTTTCAGCTCATAGAAGCTTATATGATTCCTGAATCCAATTCATTTGAAATTTGCTTATAGTGTTTATAATGTTTTTAGGGGCAAAGAGTTGCAAGTGGAAATATAAAATCACACAAAAAGTGATTTTTTGCATAAAAAGTCCTGTTTAAAATTTCTCTTTCTAATTAAAAAAGTGAGAAAAAGAGAAAGTTTACACTGAAATTAACAGGACTGTTTCCTGCTTAGCTCTGTAGATTTAAAATTATGATGCTATATATATATATATATATATATATATATATATATATATATGTATAGCGGTATGTAAGCTTTAATTAGTATATGTTAATTACTGCACAGTATATTAGCCTTGTTATTCCAGAACTGAGATGCTAATTGTAGGAATATAAACGTGTATATTATATTTTAGCTACTTCAGGACTAAACTCCAGACGCTGATCATGTTGTGTCTGATTCAGTTCAGTAAATAAAGTAGATTTTTTACCAAACGATTTCTTTAATCGTAAATAAGAAACAAAACTAAATCTGTTTCCTCGATCCTCTGTATAAATGATCTACAGGTTATTAAAGATCTGGGTTTATAAGAGCTGACGGGAAAAGGTCTTCAGCGGTCGGTGCACTGCAGTAACCTTCAGTGTGTTAAACACGGTTCCACACCGCTCACCTACACCTGTAACACTGCTCTACACCTGTAACAATGTTCCACACCTGTAACACTGCTCTACACCTGTAACAATGTTCCACACCTGTAACACTGCTCTACACCTGTAACAATGTTCCACACCTGTAACACTGCTCTACACCTGTAACACTGCTCTACACCTGTAACACTGCTCTACACCTGTAACAATGTTCCACACCTGTAACACTGCTCTACACCTGTAACACTGCTCTACACCTGTAACACTGCTCTACACCTGTAACACTGCTCTACACCTGTAACAATGTTCCACACCTGTAACACTGCTCTACACCTGTAACACTGCTCTACACCTGTAACACTGCTCTACACCTGTAACAATGTTCCACACCTGTAACACTGCTCTACACCTGTAACAATGTTCCACACCTGTAACACTGCTCTACACCTGTAACACTGCTCTACACCTGTAACAATGTTCCACACCTGTAACACTGCTCTACACCTGTAACAATGTTCCACACCTGTAACACTGCTCTACACCTGTAACACTGCTCTACACCTGTAACACTGCTCTACACCTGTAACACTGCTCTACACCTGTAACAATGTTCCACACCTGTAACACTGCTCTACACCTGTAACACTGCTCTACACCTGTAACACTGCTCTACACCTGTAACAATGTTCCACACCTGTAACACTGCTCTACACCTGTAACACTGCTCTACACCTGTAACACTGATCTACACCTGTAACAATGTTCCACACCTGTAACACTGCTCTACACCTGTAACACTGCTCTACACCTGTAACACTGCTCTACACCTGTAACACTGATCTACACCTGTAACAATGTTCCACACCTGTAACACTGCTCTACACCTGTAACAATGTTCCACACCTGTAACACTGCTCTACACCTGTAACACTGCTCTACACCTGTAACAATGTTCCACACCTGTAACACTGCTCTACACCTGTAACACTGCTCTACACCTGTTAATGTGAGCTAATAATTAGCTCAGACTCACCTGTTTGGGTTTTTCTCCGATTCTTCAGTAATCCTGTATAACTAATGATTTATTAATGATCACACAACATACAGCAATAAAATAACATACAGTAATAAACAGCTCTGGGAAAAATAAGAGAAAACATGAGATTCTTAATCAGTTTCTCTGATTTTGCTATTTATAGGTTTATGTTTTTTTAGCCTTCAGACCTCAAATAATGCAAAGAAAACAAGTTCATATTATAACATATTAATAACCCTGGTTTTTATTCACAGTTTTTTTTATGCATCATGTTCTCCTCCTCAAAGAAACTCAATATGAACAATAAAAAGACAAATAAATACATAAAATTCAGTTAATTCAATAAATTCCTATTTTTTTTATTTAAGGTGTGCCTAAACTTTATATATACAGTAGTAACTGGTGGAGAATATACATTTTATAGTATTTTAAAACTACATCAGTGCTGCTGCTGCAGGACTCTGGTGCTGAATAGTGGGTTATAAACTCTTTACCTGTTAGCATTATTAGCCTTCAGGACTGCAATGCTAATTATTAGGGTGTAAAGCTGTGTTTAAGCTCAGATGTCAGAATTTCCCAGTATCATGTATGAACATGTTAACTAGAACTGAACACTCCCAGAGTCTCAACAGCAGTAAAAGTAGTATTTTACTGTTTACTATCATTTCTATCTATCAGTGTCTCATTAAATCAGTTCTAACCCAGGACTCCTCTACTGCTGTTTATCTGTAGACCTGATTCTTTCCTGTTTTCTTACCTTTTCCTGTCTTTCTTACCTGTAAAATACTGCAATAACTCATTATTATCACCTGCTATCTCTAACTATGATAACCTGGGATAATCATATCAACGCTACCTGAACGTTTAACTTTGTGCACAGTAAACTCGGGAGTTACGTCATTCCCAGATCCGATATCCGAGGTAAAGAAACGCCAGCGTCTGTTAGCTTTATACACTAATGAATAGAATAAAACTAAAAACTAAGAGTAAGAATAAGTTTGTCTTAAGGATTAATTATCCCTGGCTCTGTGAACATGTACAGTGGTGTTTAAAGGTTTGTGAACCCTTTAGAATTTTCTATATTTCTGCATAAATATGATTTAAAACATCCTCAAATTTCCTCAAAGTCCTAAAAGTAGATAAAGAGAACCCAGTTAATCAAACGAGACAAAAATATAATACTTACTCATTTATTTATTGAGGAAAATGATCCAGTACATATTTGTGAGGATGTTTGTGAATCTCTAGGATCAGCAGTTCATTTAAAGGTGAAATTAGAATCTGCTCTTCACACGTTTGTGGAAGTTTGTGTATCATAGAACAACAAATGAGATTTCTGATGAGCTCAGAAAAGAGAAGGTGGGTCACGCAGCAGGACAATGACCCTAATCACACAAGTCCATCTACCAACACCTCAGAGCTGAAGCTTTTCTGTAGGAGGAATACGTTAAAGTTCCTCCAGACTGGAGTTCAGGACTGATCTACAGATACCAGAAACACATAGTTCAGTTATTACTGTAAAACAGGGGAAATCACAGCAGATACTGAAAACAAAGATTCACATACTTTTACTCTTAGAAATATTTAATATTGGACATATTTCAATAACAACTCAACAAACAGATGAGTAAGTAAAATATTTCTGTCTGCTTTGTTTAACTGGGGTCTCTTTTATCTACTTTTAGGATTTGTGTGAAAATCAAGATCATATTTATATATATTAAATATAGAAAACATTAAAAATATAGAGCTTTTAGAGCCTCAGATTCAGTTCTGTTCACCACTATAGTGAACAATTCTGATACACTGAACCAGTTACTGAATTACACTGAATGTTTTGGGTCGTCTAGGAATTATAATAATTAAGTGACCCCTCCCTCAGAGTTGAGTTACTAAAGCTAATCTCATTGTTAATCTGAACACCTGTGAAGGGTGGGGGTGTTTAGTCTGGGAGAGTGACGAGTGGGGTGGTGTTTGGTGAGGGAGAGTAATGGGTGGGGTTGGGGGGTGGTGTTTAGTGAAGAACAGGCTGTTCGGCTCATTTGTTGCTTTGTGTAGCCTCCCAACCTTTGACTAACAAATACACTTTCCATTATCAGCCACACGCCTTCCCTCCACCATAACTCACTATAATCACCATTTACACAAACCCTGCTCTGCTGAGAAACACCTTAAAAAACTATACTTAAATTACACTGAATTAGGTCTGTACTTCAGTTATAATGTTATTTTGGAACAACAAATTTGTACCTAATTACTACTTGCTAATAATTAAAATGATCTAAATTTGCATTAACTTTATACTGAATTATATTTAATAAGTATATTTGTGTAGGCTGTCCAACTGAACATAAAATGTAGATAAAACATTAAATTAATTTTGAGGAGTGTAGTTATAGATCAGTTTTCTTCATGCATCTTGGCATCATGTTCTCCTCCACCAGTCTTACACACTGCTTTTGGATAACTTTATGCTGCTTTACTCCTGGTGTAAAAATTCAAGCAGTTCAGTTTGGTGGTTTGATGGTTTGTGATCATCCATCTTCCTCTTGATTATATTCCAGAGGATTTTGGTAAACTTAACGAAAATCATTTAAAGTAATTTTGTTTTAAAGCTATATATGTATATTGTTCTCAGGGTGTTGGAGTGTATCAGGGTCAGTGGGGTGTATAAACAGCTCTATATAGAGATAAAATCAGCTGTTGTTTTAAACATATCAGCAGCTCAGGCTTCTTTCAGGGCTATATGTAGATAATTATTAGAGGGATCTGGAACAACACTGCAGTTTATACACATCCCTCAGAGTCCCGAGATCAGAACCGGGTTATAATGTGGGTCAGATCTGAGTTTATAATGGAGATCAGAGGTTGTGTATCAGGATGATTAACTTCCTTTATGAGCAGGTTAAGTCTGTTCAGGGCAGCGGACTTTGGAGTTCATAATCTTAAACAGGCGCAGGATCGCAGGTGTGTGTGTGTGTGTGTGTGTGTGTGAAGAGGAAGGCCAAAAACAAAAACACACACACACACACACACACACTGCAGCGGAATTTTCCACCACTTTGTTTGTTCCGGATCAGAACTCGTAACTCCAGCTCAGCACAAACCCAACTTTTACATCAACAATAAACAGAATAGTAAATAAAATAACATTGCTGTTCCCGTAAATGAGCTGCTGGAGCTCCTTCACAGCGTCAACCAGCAGCTCAGTTTCCTCTGCTGAGAAGAGTTTGTTGAACACGTCCAGGTAGCTGCACCGTTACAATAGCAATCCGCCAAAGTCAGAGCTCACCTGATCTACTCTTAAAGAGAATGATGAGCAAGAGACACTCTGATTGGTTTATTTCACGCTACACCCAAAATTGTTTCAAAACCACACCCATGATTAATTAAGAGAATTAGAACATGCCTTATGTTTTGTGTTTCGAGCTGCACAAGGTGTACTTTTCCTGTTGTTACGACAGCAAAGACGCACTGACACAGTTGATGGCTCACATAATCAGAACAGGGGAGCCTTAAATCTTTGTGCACGATAATGCATTCATCACTTTCTTCCCTTTATGTTCACAAAATGAGATGAGAATTTTAACACAGTATCTGAAAGTGGTTCATCTTTAATATTTATTCCCACATTATGAATTATAAATGCATAGAACATAAGAAACAAATACATATATATGGCAAGCAATTCCAAACGTTAGAATATTAGTTTAACAGTATAATCCAGTGTGTTCAGGTTCTCTGGTCTGTATTAATGTTAAACAGGGGGTCAGACTGCGGTTGCCAGTTATGCAGCAGGATTTTGCTGTATTTAGTGATTATAAGTGTGATATTGAACACTGGGCCGGCGGGGCTCTAGCTCTAATCCTCACACTGATCCCATCCTGCTGCACTTTAAAATTAGCCCAAACACCTGGCCAGTCAATAACCCTCACTCACACACTCACACACTCACACACTCACACACTCACACACTCACACCTGATCTCCTCAGCGTGATTTTGATCGTGAATACTGATTTATAGCACTTTAACATATTTAACTAATGTATTTAACACACTGTACCGTCTTAAAACTGCAGATCAAAAACTGTATAAAAACTCATTCAGATTTATAAATCTCCTCTTTTCCAGTTACAACAAATCATATTAGTGCATAATATATCAATTAATCAATAAATAAAAAAATACAGTGCATTTTAAACTGGACGACAGGAACAAAAAGAGGCAGATTTAGGCCGTTCACATTCCTGATAAACAAAATTAACAACAAAAAAAGAATAAACCGTTCAAACTTTTGGTGACCAAAAAATAAAATAAAATAAAAGTGATTTTAAAGCATTAAACTCCGTGACCTTCACATGACCAGACAGACGGTCACGTGCAGACTCCTCCTCCTATCAGCAGGCTGTCTGCATCAGAGAGTTCACTGTATTGTACATTCACTGAGCGCCACCTGCTGGTCGAGCGTGGAACTGCGCCTCAGGTCAAAAAGACACACTTTATTATTTTTAGTATTTTTCATTCCTGCAAAAAAAAAAAGCTTAAAAAAGACAATCTGTTCATCTGCACTGTAAACAGTTCACCCACTTCCTCTTCCTCCTCCTCCTCCTCTAAACTACAGCGGATGGAGAAAGGCGTTGTATTGTTCCTCAGAGACTCAGAGTTTGTCTCAGATCATCTCCAGCTCTGAACTCGTCCCTCAGAGAGAGGGAGCCGCCTCTCCGCCGGAGGGAGGAGAGAAGAGAGAAGGAATAAAGACGGATAGAGGAGAACGGGGGGCAGAGGGAGGGTGAAGAAAAGGTAAAAGGGGTTAGTGAACGAGGGAGAAGAAGGAGGAGAGGAGGATTGATCCAGGTGCTGAAGGTCATTTTAACACCAGCGTGGCCTCGCTCCCGTCCTTCCTCCTCAGATACAGACCCTGAGTCAGGTGATGCTCCCGCCGCAGGTACGCATAGAAATAATCTGAAACAAGGAGGATCTAACACACACACACACACACACAATACACACACACTTTTATATACTGTCATTTCATAGCACAGCTGAAAATCTATACTGATATAATAATAATAATAATATATAATATTGTTCGCTGCTAGAAGCTGCAGAGCACAGTGTTAATCAACTGTGAAACATTACTACACTACAGAAACACTGCAAAATTTAACAGCACTATCAGGTGTTCTCTACACACCACTGATACTCCCTCACACACACACACACACTCTCCCTACACTGCTCACACTCTCCGGTGGTGCTGCAGAGCTGCACTGAGACACAGAGGAGAACAGTGTGATGATCTCACTACTGACCTGATCTTACTGGTGAACCCAATACAAGCTCATAAATAATAAACTGCAGCTCTGGTGTCACTGTTTTCCACCAACACACCGACCTACTGACCTACCTCTCTCTCCTCTACACCAGCCCAGCACCTCAATACAGAGCTTCACTACAGAGCTTCACTACAGAGCTTCACTACAGAGCTTCACTACAGCCCAGCACCTCACCACAGAGCTTCACTACAGAGCTTCACTACAGCCCAGCACCTCACCACAGAGCTTCACTACAGCCCAGCACCTCACCACAGAGCTTCACTACAGCCCAGCACCTCACCACAGAGCTTCACTACAGAGCTTCACTACAGAGCTTCACTACAGCCCATAAACCTCACTACAGAGCTTCACTACAGCCCAGCGCCTCACCACAGAGCTTCACCACAGAGCTTCACTACAGCCCAGCACCTCACCACAGAGCTTCACTACAGAGCTTCACTACAGAGCTTCACTACAGCCCAGCACCTCACCACAGAGCTTCACTACAGAGCTTCACTACAGAGCTTCACTACAGAGCAGCACCTCACCACAGAGCTTCACTACAGCCCAGCACCTCACCACAGACCTTCACTACAGAGCTTCACTACAGCCCAGCACCTCACCACAGAGCTTCACTACAGAGCTTCACTACAGAGCTTCACCACAGAGCTTCACCACAGAGCTTCACTACAGAGCTTCACCACAGAGCTTCACTACAGAGCTTCACTACAGAGCTTCACTACAGCTGTAGACTGATATTCTGTTGTGTGAGGAGCTCTGATGTCTGTGCTTTACTCTCACTCAATAAACCACTTCCTGTTGAGCAGGTAAATGAGGAGGAGAGGAAGTGATGTCAGAGACGAGAGAAGGGAAATAAACACACTGCAGATCTGTGGAGTAACCGGGTCACTCAGCACCGTCAACACGTCTGTTTCTCAAGTATTTTGCATCAGTTTTATCTGCTGAAAACATGTTTAAAATGAAAGTAACACACCTGTTCCCTGTAAAGAATAATCTGTGTCTGATTTGAGTGTAAATGATTATATTTGGGGTGATTATATGTTAAAGATTCTCCTTTATTTCATTTACAGTGTTTTAGCCCTTAAACCCCTGATCCTGAATCAGATACTTTAAAATATCTGTTACCTGCATGTGATATATGATTTTTATATGATATTTATATGATTTTTATATGATATTTAGATGATATTTGTTGGGTTTTCTGTATATTAAAGTGATGAGGGAGAGAGCAGCGAGTAGATACCTGTCCCACGTTGAACAGCAGCGTGATGGCGTAGTAAAAGTTGGAGTTGGCGCTGCCGGCGTAGATCCACAGATGCCAGAGAACAGGAAACAGAGCCGAGCACGCCAACAGCACACACGACACCAGAAATATATTCCTCAAAACTGCAGGAGAAACACAGCTCCAATTAAACACAGACACAAATACAAAATCCACACAGAAAATCTACTGATTTATTTTATATTTATACTTACTAAAGCAATTTCAGCTCATAACTGAGATAATTCCAATAAATAATGACTACATTATCTATATTATCTCCCGATATCCTAATACACAGATCATCTTACAGATAAAATTTATATTTCTCATTCGGTCACATTATTAGATTATTCTACTTAAAAAAAGGTAACAGCAGAATTAAGATACGTCCTCTTACTTCACATCTATTTTGCTTATTTTATTAAATAGAGCAGGTAATGCAGCTCATATCATAAAATAATGCAGATCAATTAGCAAATTTTAGGAATCATCATAGTTTAGCTCCTCACATCTGTAGAGATGACTCCACGCCGGGAGGAAGGCCATGTACAGGGCGATGTCTCCCACAGTGGGGTAGGATTTAAAGATGGAGATGATGGCGATCTGCATGAAGATGAGGAACACCGGGTGCTCCCTGCAGCGCGCACACACACACACACACACACACACACACACACACACACACACACACACACAAACACACACACAAACACACACACACACACACACACACACACACACACACACACACACACACAGATACAGATACAGATCTGAGATCAGATAAACCGCTGTTCATCGTGATCACATATTTACAATCACCAATCAGAAACAGAAAAAGAGTAAAAGTAGTTGAAATATTGAAAATAAGCACCAATTGTTTTTTTTTTTTGACCTTTTGGTTCTTTGTAGTACTGAGACATTTCAGTCGGTGCCTTTAGGTATCAAATTTCATAACCCAGCCCCTATTGATAAACTCTCTAGATATGGGGTATGGAAGTGGGACTTGGGGAATGAAGATGGGCAAAGTTCTAGTTAGAAAATACTGCCTGAAGCTCTGCTGTCAGTCATTAGACATGTTTCCGTAATATCTGATGATACATCCTAATGATTGAATGAGTTTCTACAAAAATCTAAATCCTTATTAATTCTTTAACAGTATTTACTAATACAGACTTACTTCAGTTTGATGGAGAGAGGGATGGTGTAGAAGAAGACGTTGATCTGGAAAACGCAGATGAAGAAGAAACGGAAGTGTTCGAACATCTCAGCAAAAAAATACCAGAACAGCCCGATGTTCGGAGTGAGATCCGGTACTGAGAGACTGTGGAGCGCACACACACACACACACACACACAGTTAAACAATAGAAAGAATAGAACAATGAAATATAGGGACAGGTAAATAAGAGCGCAAAATGAAAAGTGTGTACGCAACACTGGTTCAGTTCAGCGTTCACTACAGATATAAACGTGTTCCGTTCTGCTGTTTTACCAGAATCACAGGAAAACGTACATGAATCCATAAACAGAGGGGATGAAATCCCAGGAGCCGAGCAGAAAGAAGGAGAGGCAGATGATGACCAGCAGACTTCCCACAAACATGAAGCCGTACTGCAGAGTAAACAACCAGAAACTGCTCCTGCAGGGATTCACCGGGATATACAGCCTCTGAGAGAGAGAGAGAGAGAGAGAGAGACAGAGACAGAGAGAGAGAGAGAGACAGAGAGAGACAGAGAGAGAGAGAGAGAGACAGAGAGAGACAGAGAGAGACAAAGAGAGAGAGAGACAGAGAGAGAGAGGCTCTTCACACAAATCATCAACATAAACAATAATGTGAACAATTGCTATTTATTATTATTGTTAATTTTCATCAAGTACAGTGTAAAAGTGGATTGATATTTGCTGTATTATTTCTAAAGGCTGTGTTGAGTTTGAGGAAGTGTGAGCTGATCATCACTGTACTGTAGATCTGGTGCTACAGGTGAGTGATACAGCTGCTGCTCACCTGTAAGAGGAAGAGGAGGGCGGGGGCGAAGAGGGTGAGGGGGTAGACGCTCTGATACGTCGCCAAGGCCAAGAAAATTGCACTCAGCAGCGCACTCCCTAAAACACAGCAAACACTGATCAAACACAAATATCTGTGTTACAGCACAGCTATACACTACCTGCTCCATACAGACTGATCTAAATCTGATATAAATCACCTGTACTCATACAGAATCCAGCACTAACATACTAATATAATATACTACTAATATACTAACTATAGTAATATACTAACTAACTAATATAAAACCCACAGTAAAAAATCCTACAGCTACAGGTGTGGAAATAAACACTGAGAAGATAAGCAGGTGTGTATTACTCACCTTTTATAGTAGAGAGGATGAAGAGAGCTATAACTGCATTATTCAGCCCACAGGTCGACTTCGCCACACAGGACAGAATCGTAAACGGATTCAACAGGTAACTGTAGAGCAGAAAGAGAGATATTACTGAAGAGGACAGAATACAGTACTGATATCTACAACCTGACTCAGGTTTAAAGGAGATCTATCTTTAATCTTAAGTTTCCCCAGTATCCCCAAATACAGCACTTTTAGCTGAATCTCCAAACAGGTTTATAATGTTAGTGATAGGAGCATAGAGTTACCCATATAAGGAAATCACTATTTTTACACCATAAACTCAAACTCAAAGTAGCTCCAAACTTCATTTGTAGAAGTCTGAGGGCTCGTGTTAAAATAAGCCATGTGGGCAGAAATTCGAGCTGATAGACGTTCACATATAGTGCACCTTATATTCCGAAAAATACGGCAGTTATCTAACTAATTCCATGCAGATGCATTTATTTATATCATGCCAGATATTAAACTGCAGGACTTAAATAATCTAATAGCTGATGTTCATGTTGTAGCTGAATGTGTTTAACGCTACTGCATGAAGTTTAGATTTTAAATTATGCTAATTCTACGTCTTATTCTGCGAGTTTATTGGCTGATGAACCCAGAGTTTACAGTGCTTGAGAGAAGTCACAACTCACAACGTCGCCACTTTGAGAGGGATGTAGAACATCTCTTTAGGGGAGCGCATGAGCTCCAGACAGTCGGGTGGGTATCTGTTGGCCTCCAGAGCGTATTTCTGTTTCCTAAACTACAATAAAACACAAGCAGGTTAAATTCACCCCTCAGTAAAGACAGATTACCTTCAATTACCTGTTTAATCAGCAGATACACTTCATTAATAGAACAGATCAGTCTAAATCACAGTAACATGCTGAACACTGAGACAAATTTAATTCATAATTCTAGACCACCTAAAGTATATGAACATCTGTATATTTATTATGCTCGTTAGAGGTGTGAGGAGATGAGGCATGATATTGAGGACTGCAGAGAGAGTTTCTGCAGTACAGAGAGATGAACTCCGCTCTGATCTGTGTGAGGATGTACAGTGAGGACTGATATAAACAGTGTAAATGTAAAACTGAACAGTGTCTCACTGATGAAGACGAGTCCTCCTCTTACTCACCACATTCCTGTTGTAGTTCTGAACAGCCAGATACAGCGCCACCGCCGTGATTCCATCTGCTATCTGCAGAGAGAGAGGATTAACACAGAGCTGTGACTCAGACCAGATCACGCCTGATTCAGATACTCTCTCTTCCTCTTCATCATCTGTCTGTTACAGCCAACACTGCTCTCGCGCTACAGCAGGACTCTCTCTCATGGGAACGCGAGTGTGTTACATACACACACAACATAGAAACACACACGCAAGGTCGCGCTGAAACTCGCTTTACATCAGGGACTCCCAATCAGGAAAACATCAACTTTAATTCTGTTTTCTTCTTCTAATTTTACCAAATTTTCACACAGCAGCACAAACCCAACTTTTACATCAACAATAAACAGAATAGTAAATAAAATAACATTGCTGTTCCCGTAAATGAGCTGCTGGAGCTCCTTCACAGCGTCAACCAGCAGCTCAGTTTTACTCTGCTGAGAAGAGTTTGTTGAACACGTCCAGGTAGCTGCACCGTTACAATAGCAATCCACCAAAGACAGAGCTCACCTGATCTACTCTTAAAGAGAATGATGAAGAAGAGACGCTCTGATTGGTTTATTATTTCACGTTACGCCCAAAATTATAATAAACTCACACCCATGATTAATTAAGAGAATTAGTACAGCCTTTTGTGTGTTTCAACTTGAGCAAGGTGTACTTTTCCCGTTGTTACGATAGCAAAGACACACTGACACCACGCCCTACATCAAGCTGCATGGTACACGGTTGGACTATGGATGACTAAAATTGAGCCCATTGTATTCATACCTATACACACAAGCACAGCTAGTATAATATGGAGGATAGAGGAAAAGAGAAGAG
Source organism: Astyanax mexicanus (assembly GCF_023375975.1). NCBI lineage: Eukaryota > Metazoa > Chordata > Actinopteri > Characiformes > Acestrorhamphidae > Astyanax > Astyanax mexicanus. Next base: position 58,079,509 of record NC_064412.1, on the reverse strand, counting down.
TGTGACAGGGATGGGATTTATTTCACTTTCTTGCAGAAGATTTACAATAAATTGAAAATTATACATATTTACTATAAACACAGACAGGGATATAAAGAGAATGAGACGTAATCAATATAAGACTTCAAATACTCACCATAAACACAATCTCTGCATAGTCCACAACAAAATGAAAGAGGTATATGATGAGGGGCGTCTAAAACAAGGGAGAAACACAGACACACACTAATCTCTAATATCTGCAGTAAGCAGTGATTTAATAAATCAGATCACACGTCTCTGAAACTACAGAACTCACTTCATGAAACACGTCTCCTGAGTACGGCGAGACTCCGAGGTCCAGCAGCGCCAGGCCTTCCACCACTGAGGAACACACACACACACACACACACACACTGTTTTAATACTGGAGATCTGCAGAACTCAGTATTCATATTCTTTTACTGTTTAGATCAAACTGATTGACTAGATTTGCTCCTGACCAGCACAGGGTATAATTCCAGTTGTGTGTAAGGGTTTATATTAGATAAGAGTATAATAAAATGCTGTGACATGATAAGAAGAATAAACTAAAATAGAAAATGATCAAAATAATGTGATGCTGTGATTGTATATATATAAAATAAAAATAAGAGAGCACTTTAAAACGATGAGTTTCTTTGATGTTACCAAATTGAAAACCTCTAGAATATAATCAAGAGGAAGATGCACCAGGAGTAAAGCAGCATAAAGTTATCCAAAAGCAGTGTGTAAGACTGGTGGAGGAGAACATGATGCCAAGGTGCATGAAAAAAACTGTGATTAAAAACCATCAGGATTATTCCACCAAATATGAACTTGTTTTCTTTGCATTATTTGAGGTCTGAAAGCTCTGCATCTTTTTTGTTATTTCAGTCATTTCTCATTTTCTGTAAATAAATGCTCTAAATGAGAATATTTTTATTTGTAATTTGGGAGAAATGTTGTCTGTAGTTTATTGAATAAAACAACAATGTTCATTTTACTCAAACATAAACCTATAAATAGCAAAATCAGAGAAACTGATTCAGAAACGGAAGTGCTCTCTTCATTTTTTACAGAGCTTTATGTATGTATAACATTAGATTAGCTAATTTAAAGCTATAGCTATATATATAAACTGTTGTCATTTTATATGTGTTTAAATATGCACTATTCCTATCACTGAATGATAAAACATTGTTTATTAATTGTAATAACACTAGTAGTTAACTGATAGCAGCTAGTTAGCTTAGCCTCGCTCCTGACAGGAGGTGGGGAACCCAGGTCCAGAAAGTAAAAATCCAGCCCCGGGTTTTGTACCCACTGCCAGGTCGCCTCTGCTGCGGGAGCCGCTCAGGCAGTTGGTATAAAACCCTGGGATGGAGTTTTACTTTCTGGACCTGGGTTCTCCACCTCTACTCCTGATCCATTAGAGCTGCATTAGCAACATTAGCTACATCCACAATATCCCCGCACCGCTGCGGCCCCGAGCCCCGCAGCGCCCCGCAGCCCACCTCTCTTCCACGCGCTGAGCGGCGACACGACCTCCACCCGCTCCGAGATCAGCTCCGCCAGGCTGGAGCGGAATAAAACCGCCCGAACCGTCACCGCCAGAACCAGAACAAGCGTTAAGGGAGCGGCCATCTTCACTGAGGAGACGCGCTAGCCGCCCTCACGGCGCGGGGTGCATTGTGGGAGGTGTAGTTTTTAGAGTAGCGGTTTTGCAAAGGCTCCCTGGTTCGGGTGAACCCGTAGGAAACTACAACTCCTAAAAAAACGCTTTTAAAAATCACCCCCCTTACTTCCCGTGACGACGCCGGAGTCGGCTTCTTTATTCGCCAGCTTCTTTAACCGAACTCCCCGTTCCACCTTAAAAATCCCAGCAGTTCCGTTCAGAACGCGCGCAGCAGTTCTAATGTACCCGCAGCGGTTAGAATGGAAAAGCTGCAGAATTTAAGGTGGACTGGAGAGTTCGATTAAGAAGCTGGCGGACAAGAAGCCAACTTCACCCTCGGCTTTTGTCGCGTGGATTCAACCTCCTAAAAAACATTAATCACCGCGATAAAATAATCATTTAGCGATCTTTATGTCTTCACTGAAATTAAAGCTCAACCGAAACCGATTAGGAGGTGAGCGCGCTTTTTTACACCACCAAAAACTGATGTTAGCCTAGTATTGATTTTAGTCTGCTAGGAGTGATTCTTACCGTAAACAGCGCCGCGTTTTATCCCGAGATAATTAAACAGGAGGATCAGCGGCCTAATTCGTATAAGATACAGAGTATTAAATCATTTTATGGCTCAAATTTTGCATGCATTTTTATTTTAATACTGATTTTAGGCTTTATTTCCAGTTTTTAGTGCAGAATGATAAAAACAGAGCTGCTGTTTTCTATTAGGCCACAGGAGCGCCTGTGTGTTTATATATAAAAACAGACTGATAATAAAAGAGCAGAGGCTGCTGGGAGTCTGTCTGTCTGTTCTGCTGCTAAAATTATGTATTTTTAGTTAGAATAGTAAAGCAGCTAAGCTCTGTTTTAGAGCTAGAGTTGTGTTTTTGTGATTTTGTGTTTTTAATCTGATTAAAGAGCTGATCTGTTACAAATATGCAGTTTTTAAATTTAATATAAGGGCCAGGGATGAGATATGTGTTCCATATTTAAAAAAATGTCCTATATTATTTAAAAAGTGAGGATAAACAGGCGAATCTCATGCATATATCGCATAGTTGTTTATGGTAATATATAATGTTTCTGATTTAATGAGAATATGGGTAAAATGAGATTTTTAGTTAAGCAGGAGGCTTATTCTGCTTAGATATTAAGTTTTAAATCCTTTTAAAATCCTTTTATGGCTCAAATGTTGCATGATGTAGTGCACTTTTTGTATTGGTGTTTCCATGTTTTTTTAGTAAATGCATGTTTTTTCTTTTTTTTAGTTTACTACATAATTTTTTCACACAAACCTTACAATGTATCACAATTTTTGTTGAATGCACCTTTTTTACATTGACTCCCATTGAAAGTGATGAAGGTTTCATTTCTGTCCTGTAAAATTGCTGTATTGTAGATACAAGATAAAACCCACTGCTGAGCAAAAAGAACATTGTTCTGTTACATCTGGTGTAAAAGTAACCTTTCAGAAAAAGAGCATCATACTACAGTAAAACATGGGGGTGGTAGTGTGATGATCTGGAGCTGCTTTGCTGTGTCAGGACCTGGGAGACTTGCTGTGATAAATGGAACCTGAATAAGAATCTCCGTCCATCTGTTCTTGACCTCAAGCTGAAGTGAACTTGGGTTCTGCAGCAGGACAATGACCCAAAACTCTCCAGCAGGTTCAGCTCTGATTGGCTGAGGCAAAACCGAGTGAAGACTTTGGAGTGGCCGAGTTAAAGTCCTGTAATTACTTTCATGTGAATGGGTGTGGCTGATCAGCTGTAGATTGAGTAGGCAGGGTTAAAGTGCAGTTATTGATTAGTGTATTTATGTATTGATTAGTGCATTTATGTATTGATCAGTGTTTTATTTATGTATTGATTAGTGTATTTATGTATTGATTAGTGTATTTATGTATTGATCAGTGTTTTTTCCCGGTCCTGTAGTTGATCTGTACGAAGCTCCGATGAGGCCGCGGAAGCCGAACTGGTCGACGGAGCAGAAGCTGCTGCTGGTGCAGCTGGTGAAGGCCCGGCGGATGGACCTGCTGACCGGCCGGCACTCCTGCCGCGAGATCGCCACCAACCGGCGGTGGGCGTGGGACGAGATCGCCGAGGAGATCTCCACCGCCCACCCGGACGTCCCGCGCACCGGGAAAGAGTGCGAGAGGCACTGGTTCGTGGAGCTCGCTAAAGCTAAAGAGGCTATGCTAACCCATCCGTCACCCACAGGTGAGCTAAGCCCATCCCCCTCCACCTGATTATCTGATTATCCTGTTTATTAATCAGTTTATTATTGATTATTGACTGCAGATCACGTCAGCCCCGTTACCAAGGTCGTGCTGGATATTCTCAAAATACAGAGAAAGGAGGCGGAGCTTAAAGACAGGTAAACTTTCATTATCATATTTACACGCATTTATTTCTTTATCTAAAGAGATTTATTTTTACTTTTTTACGTTTTGTTTCCATTTTAAAACTTTTTTACTTTAAAATATTTTATTTCGTTTTATCATTTCTGTTTAATGAATTTAGTCTGTCTGTCTGTCTGTCTGTCTGTCTGTCTGTCTGTGTGTTTTTAGATTAGAGGAGGAGAGCAGCGTGATCTTCGAGGAGGATCAGGTGGAGGTGAAGTACATCCCCTCTCCGGTTCCTCCAATCATGAACATCGAGCTTCCTGTCAATCATATAAACCACGATATCGTCAGACACGAGATTCCTCCTGTGAGTCCTCCTCGCTCCCCCTCCCCCTCCCCCTCCGCCTCCGCCTCCGGCGAGAAGACGGATCTGGAGATGGCGGTTCTGCGGCGTCAGGAACGGGTTCTCCAGCTACAGGAGGAATATTACTCCCTCAAAATCAAACACCTGAAAGCCCGGATGCTGATGGATCTTTGATGTGAGAGAAGATCCGCGCGGAAACTGACTCTTATTGCCTTAATAAACACTAGAACTCCGGTTTAGAACCTTTAGAACCTTCAGGACTGAAACTGCTGAACCAAAAGACGCCGAGCAGAACCTCCGCTTCCTCCTGAACCTTCAGCCCGAGGACCCGTGGTGAACTCCAGTGTTCAGAGTGTGATATGACACCTTTTCACCAGTAGATGGCAAGGTGGAACTTTATACTCTCAGTAGTGACTCTGTTTGAAGATTAGAGGAGAAATCTGATCAGAGGTGGTTTCAGGTGATCAGACCAGATTTCTCTGATTAAATAGAAATAAAAGTAGCATTTCTGAAGTTAAAACTAGCTCCAGATGTAGATTTATCTCATTAAAACGTTCAGATTCAAAGCTTTAGCTGGGAGGAACGATACGCTGGTGAGTGAAAACATCTTAAATTTAGTGTAAATATCAATATCAATTTCTTTTTATAATTATTTAACTTATTTCTACTAGTTTTAAACGTTTGTATTCAGTGAAATTTATCTTATTCTGTTTTTTTCAGCATTTGTAGCAGCATTGTGTCTTAAACAAGTCAAGAGACTTTTATAGAATAGAATAAGATAATTAATGTAGATATGAGTAGAAATAGGTCATTTAATAACTAGAAATAAGTAAAAGTATCTTCATGTTATTTTATGATATATATGTTGAACATATTGACTGGATTTAATATGATTTCTCACCAAATGAACTCACAGCCCAGTTTTCAGTTCAGCCAATCAGCCATAATATTATAACCACCTGCTGAGTGTTGTTTAGGTTGTTTAAGATCTGTAAGTGATATAAAGTCCAAAAGGATCAAACGCCTCCATCCGGTCGGTACTGAGCAGTGCATTCTGGGAAAACTCCACAGGACCTGTCTGATGTTCTGGAGATGTTCTGACCTCGTCTGCTTTCCATTACATGTTTGTTTCTTGTTAAATTTACGGACTGTCCACTTCCTGCCTGATGCTGCAGATCCAGTATCATATCAGATCATCAGGACTTTTATTATGACAGTATTGTTCTGATTATATTTGATCGACTGTTTAAACAGGTTGTTTCAGCCCTGCTGATTCTTCAGTGCATGTTCACAGTGTTTAAAAATGAAATGAAATGATTTAAATGAATGAACATGACGAATAAACAACATTAGCAGTCAGAAGTTTGGACACATTTGCTTAAGTATCAGGTTTTTATAATAAATGCTTGACAAATATAAACAGTCCATGTTGCAACTGCGTAAGGCGTATCATTATGCCTATTGCTATCTTACACCCCGTCAACAGTCTATTTTCCCTCCTTCCTCCTGTCTGGTTTAAACAGCAGCAGATCTTCTGAATATATCTACACTGATGGGCGTGGTGTTCTGGAAATGAGGTGTGTTCAGGTACATTTCTGGAGTTTTATCTTGTTTATCTTGGTTACATTATGATCAGGAGATTGTTTGTTCGAATCCTGATCGAATTGCCCTCAGCTGCCAGAGCCCTGAGAGAGCACAGTTTTGTTCTCGCTCTCTCTGGGTGGGTACAGTACAGTAGATGGCACTCTCTCTTTCTCCTCATCACTCCTAGGGTGATGTGAATCAGCACAAGGCTGCATCTGTGAGCTGATGTATCAGAACCGAGTCGCTAAACTACTAAACTACTAAAACTGCATTACTGTACTCACTCCTCGATGCTCGACTTCCTCTCAGCATTAAAAACTACAAATGTTCTGAACTGTACCGCTGCAGCTCTGTGACTAAAATTACACCCCGCTCTCAGCTCTCCACCAGCAGCAGAAAAAAGAGAAAGTTCCTCAGAGTTTACAGTGGGAGGCGAGTGTCACAGAGGAAATGTCAGTCTTAATGTGAATGATTTTCTGCAAAGCTCTGGAGGCCGTGCTGAGTGAGATTACACTTAACTCCTACCTCCTGAGGTGGGCTGCTCGCTTCAGGCCTGGCAGGAAGACTCTTTCTGTTTTTAGCTCCAGTTCTGTCCTTAACTAACAGCAAGATCCCCCGATTCCCTTCTGCTGGAGTTCAGTAAACTACAGTATATACAATATATATATACATATATACAGCTCTGGAAACAAATAAGAGAGCACTTAAAATGATGAGTTTCTTTGATTTTACCAAATTGAAAACCTCTGGAATATAATCAAGAGGAAGATGGATGATCACAAACCATCAAACCACCAAACTGAACTGCTTGAATTTTTGCACCAGGAGTAAAGCAGCATAAAGTTATCCAAAAGCAGTGTGTAAGACTGGTGGAGGAGAACATGATGCCAAGATGCATAAAAAAATAAACTGTGATTAAAAACCAACCAGGATTATTCCACCAAATATTGATTATTTCTGAACTCTTAAAACTTTATGAATATGAACTTGTTTTCTTTGCATTATTTGAGGTCTGAAAGCTCTGCATCTTTTTTGTTATTTCAGTCATTTCTCATTTTTTGCAAATAAATACTCAAATACTATAATAAATAACAATATTTTTATTTGGAATTTGGGAGAAATGTCTGTAGTTTATAGAAAATAGAAAAAAATACTTTAAGAAGAAATGAAGATCAGTCAATCCGGAAAATAAGAGTTTTAAGAACTTTGAAAGTATTTAACACAAAACACTATGAAAAACATTATAATGATGAAACTGGCATTCATCAGGGCCAGCTCAGGAAAGGATAGAAGAGCGAGAGTTTCCTCTGTTGTACAGAATAAGTCATCAGAGTTTTCAGCCTCAGAAACCACAAGTTAACAAACAGCTCCTCAGATAAGAGTATCTAAATACTTCACAGTGTATTTTGGTTTGTTTAACACTGTTTTTAAGTTACTACATGATTCATTATGTGTTCCTTCATAATCTGATAGATCATTTTACTATTCATTTATTAATGTAGGATAAAAAATAAAACATTGAATGAGAACTGGTTCAGTATTTTCCTAAGAAATATAAAAACGTCCATCATGCTGTGGAACTGGAGTGATGATGAAGATTGGAGTGGTAAAACTAATGGTCCTGAAGACTGAATGCAATCAAATCAAATCCTCCACACAGCAATGTTTCAGGAGCTAATGATGGCTTTATGAAAGGGAAAGTGTAGAGACTGTTTTTGTGCTAATGGAGATAAGAAACAGCTCTATCCTTCAGAATTCATGATGCTTTTTGATTTCAGTAGAAACTCTGTGAATGATTGCCCTCACAGCAGCCGAGGTCCTGATCTCAGGTAAAGGGGATGGAGGTGATGGTGACCTGAGAGCTCGGGTTCAGTTCTGGTTCAGTTCTGTAGAATATAAAGCTTTATCTGGGCTCATTAATGCAGACGGAGTCTCCAGTAGAAATGAAATGATTTTATTACTCCAGCAGGAGAAGCTTAACGCTTCCCTACAGTCGACTCGGGGAAAGACTTTGATAGTGTCAGAGTTTCGCTCTTTTAGCCTCAGCGATTTCTTAATTCCAAATGAAAACTCTGGAGTCAGGTTGATAAACTGACAGTCTGACAGTCTGAAGCTGTAATGTGATGAACAGAGAATCTGAGTTATTAGAAATGTACTGCAGCAGGAGAACGAGGGGCTGGAGTTAAACCCTCCTCCAGCAGAAGAGCTTCTCCTGCACTGAAACAACGACTGAAGCCTCGATAAACACATCCTGAAGAGAACAGCAAGAATATCAGCTCTAAACTACTAAACACCCGGCCAGGAGCTGAGAAATAGAACAAAACCTACTAATATACAGCTCTGGAAAAAAATAAAAATAAGAGAGCACTTAAAAATGATGAGTTTCTTTGATTTTACCAAATTAAAAACCTCTGGAATATAATCAAGAGGAAGATGGATGATCACAAACCATCAAACCACCAAACTGAACTGCTTGAATTTTTACACCAGGAGTAAAGCAGCATAAAGTTATCCAAAAGCAGTGTGTAAGACTGGTGGAGGAGAACATGATGCCAAGATGCATGAAAATAAAACTGTGATTAAAAAACAGGATTATTCCACCAAATATTGATTATTTCTGAACTCTTAAAACTTTATGAATATGAATCTACTACTTGCTAATTAATTAGCAATCTACTATTCTAACTTAAAAAAATGTGTTGAAAATTTTAGCAATCAAAAAATCTACCAGTTACAGGTTGACATTTTAGTAGTATTATTTACTTAAAATGTTCTGGTCTGTTGTTTTACATTAGATTTGGTTAGTGTTATGCGTTTTTTCTTTCTTTAAACTGATATCATAAAATTTAGAAAGTAAATATAAAAGCATATAACTGCTTCAGCAGCTAAACTATAAATACAGAAGTAATCTTATTAACATTAACAGATATAATAGTTTTAATAATTCCCAGAAATCACCAGGTCGTTTCTGATTGATTAGGAGATTATTTTAGTTTTGTGAATTAATAAAAAGTTAAGTACTGTAAAACAGATATGTTTTAGATATGCGGTGCGTCACTCTCCGTCTCTACAGTAACAGTGAGTTTGTGCGAGAGCGTCAGAGCGCACTCTGGCAGCGAGAGCGAGATTTTGAGGGATAAAAGTGGAAGTTAAGTTAATGAACTCCTGAAATGAACGCGGTGGATCAGCTCCAGTCAAATCAATCAGCTCCTGGCAGAGAAACCGGATCCTCCTTCTTACTGAGAGAAACAAAATCAACACCATCGACTCGCTTTCAGAGTTTACTCACAGTCCCACAGCTTCACAGAACTGTCTCACCTTTGATTGTTAAACATCACTCTAATGAGCAAACGGTACACTGTCTCAAAATCACTGTAGTAGTTTAGATAAAGGTGTGTTTACTGTAGTTGTGAGTTTACAGTTCTGTGAAAAAGTATAAAAAGTATTTACCTCCTACATATTTCTATAGTTTTGGGGTTTTTATCATAATTACTGTCAGGAGTTGCAGGGAGAGGAGGACGTGGAGAGAGGACGCAAAACAATGGAGTGTATTTTATTTATATTTTTTTCTATATATATATATATATAAATATGTGTGTTATAGTGTAATAAAAACAATAATAACTATAATTAAAAATAATCTCTTAAAAAACTTATTAAAACCCTATAATATCTTGAACATGGATGTTAGTGTGTGTGTGTGTTGGGGAGAGTCAGTAGTTGAGTGTGTTTATGTAAATAAGGTATAAAGTATCAGCACTTTTCTTCTATTCTTTCTTCTCCTACTGAGCTCCAAATACACCACGATTTAAACTCCATTTATTCACTCTGTCTCTTTATCTCTCTTCAGTTTCTCCAGGTTTATCTTCTGTTCTCAGATCAGTGTTTATTACAGATAGTTGGGGGTTTAGTCCGGGTGGTGATCCAGCCGCTGACCCCCAGTCTGCAGGATCTACACCTGCTTTAACCGGAGCTCTGGATCAGCAGCTCTGGATCAGCAGCTCTTGATCAGCAGCTCTGGATCAGCAGCTCTGGATCTGCAGCTCCGGATCAGCAGCTCTGGATCAGCAGCTCTGGATCTGCAGCTCTGGATCAGCAGCTCTGGATCAGCAGCTCTGGATCAGCAGCTCTTGATCAGCAGCTCTGGATCAGCAGCTCTGGATCAGCAGCTCTTGATCTGCAGCTCTGGATCAGCAGCTCTTGATCTGCCGCTCTGGATCTGCAGCTCTGGATCTGCAGCTCCGGATCAGCAGCTCTGGATCTGCAGCTCCGGATCAGCAGCTCTGGATCAGCAGCTCTTGATCAGCAGCTCTGGATCAGCAGCTCTGGATCAGCAGCTCTTGATCTGCAGCTCTGGATCAGCAGCTCTTGATCTGCAGCCCTGGATCAGCAGCTCTGGATCAGCAGCTCTTGATCTGCAGCTCTGGATCAGCAGCTCTTGATCTGCAGCTCTGGATCAGCAGCTCTTGATCTGCAGCTCTGGATCAGCAGCTCTTGATCTGCAGCTCCGGATCTGCAGCTCTGGATCAGCAGCTCTTGATCTGCAGCTCTGGATCAGCAGCTCTGGATCAGCAGCTCTGGATCAGCAGCTCTGGATCAGGGTATCAGCAGCTCCTCTCCTTCTTTCTTCAGTGAGAGCAGAAGGGCTGATGGTGCTCATGGCTACAGCTAGTGACACTAGGAGCACTAATAGAGCTCTGCAGTGAGGAGCTCTGAAGCTCTCTGTCACCACCGGCTTTGAACACGAGGCTCCTGAAAATAGCTGTAAACAAGCTGCAGAAAAAACCCACCATCCTCTATAGATACAGAGAGAGTCCCTGATCGACACTTTCACACCAGCTCTCCAATATAATGAGGGCTATTCGTGTGTGTAAGCATGACTGCATGACTACACACAACTATAGGTGTGTGTGTGTGTGTGTGTGTTCTTGAAGGTACAGAAATACAGGATATAGCATAAGTTTAACACCGCCTGACATTCACATCTTTAATATAATTCTATATAAAGGTCTTTAAATGTTTCAGTTTTTGGTTAATTTGAAATCAAATGTTAATATAAATCCATTCCAGCATTTCAGGCATATAACATAAAGCTCTGTAAAAAATGAAGAGAGCACTTCAGTTTCTGAATCCGTTTCTCTGATTTTGCTATTTATAGGTTTATGTTTGAGTAAAATGAACATTGTTGTTTTACTCTATAAACTACAGACAACATTTCTCCCAAATTACAAATAAAAATATTCTCATTTAGAGCATTTATTTACAGAAAATGAGAAATGACTGAAATAACAAAAAAGATGCAGAGCTTTCAGACCTCAAATAATGCAAAGAAAACAAGTTCATATTCATAAAGTTTTAAGAGTTCAGAAATAATCAATATTTGGTGGAATAATCCTGGTTGGTTTTTAATCACAGTTTTTTTCATGCATCTTGGCGTCATGTTCTCCTCCACCAGTCTTACACACTGCTTTTGGATAACTTTATGCTGCTTTACTCCTGGTGTAAAAATTCAAGCAGTTCAGTTTGGTGGTTTGATGGTTTGTGATCATCCATCTTCCTCTTGATTATATTCCAGAGATTTTCATTTTGATTAAATCAAAGAAACTCATCATTTTAAAGTGGTATAGTGTGAACAGAAGAGCTCTGTTATTAGGAGTTATAGAGTCTGACTGAATAATATTAGTTATAAGTTATAAGATCAGGCAGCAGTGAAGATACTGTATCTGTGATGAAGATCTTTAAAAGCAATAATGGAGAGAAATGAATAGTAAGTACTTCTCACCATCAACATCCCACCCCCCCCACCCCACCACATCCCCTGAACCTGGAGAGAGAGGATGTGAGAGACAGTGTGTGAGACTGTAAGAGAGCTATCATGAGATAGATTTAGAGAATTAGACAGAGAGACAGAGAGAGAGACAGCAGGCCGTGAGGCATTAGCATATGGCACTCATCAGAAGTCAGCAGTAAGAGAGGGAATTTAAAGAGCTGTTTGATTCTGTTCTTCTTGGTCCTCCTGGCTGCAGACAGTCTGCTCTCCCCTGCTGTTCACTCTGCTCGTGTGCTTCCCGCTGATCCGGGGACTCTGCTTGTGTGCTGCCCACTGATCCGGGGACTCGGCTGGTGTGCTGCCCGCTGATCCGGGGGCTCGGCTCGTGTGCTGCCCGCTGATCCGGGGGTTCGGCTCGTGTGCTGCCCGCTGATCCGGGGGTTCGGCTCGTGTGCTGCCCGCTGATCCGGGGACTCGGCTGGTGTGCTGCCCGCTGATCCGGGGACTCTGCTCATGTGCTTCCCGCTGATCCAGGGGTTCGGCTCGTGTGCTGCCCGCTGATCCGGGGGTTCGGCTCGTGTGCTGCCCGCTGACCCGGGGACTCTGCTCTTATGCTGCCCGCTGATCCAGGGGTTCGGCTCGTGTGCTGCCCGCTGATCCGGGGACTCGTCTGGTGTGCTGCCCGCTGATCCGGGGACTCTGCTCGTGTGCTTCCCGCTGATCCGGGGGTTCGGCTCGTGTGCTGCCCGCTGACCCGGGGACTCTGCTCTTATGCTGCCTGCTGATCCGGGGACTCTGCTTGTGTGCTGCCCGCTGATCCAGGGGTTCGGCTCGTGTGCTGCCCGCTGACCCGGGGACTCGCTCTCTTCTCGGGCTTCAGCCGGGCACGCGGGGGGCGGGGCTTAACCTCTAAAACTCAGATCGATAGCCTCTCGTCGGCGCAGCTTCACGCAGGGTTTATAGAGGGTACGTTAGCGAGTTTATGCCGCTGTCGTGCTGATGGAGAGCGAGAGCTACGTTTGGTGGATTTGTCATTGTTGGGAGAGGCCTCTGCGGTCACTTATCCTGCGCGAGTGTCAGCGAGCTGTGAAAGTCGTCTAAGCTGAAACAGCACAGCTCAAATGGGATAATGGGCTAATCCGTTATCTGCTCGGCGTGGAGGTGGCTGTGTGATTACTCCTTAATTAATGATGAAGGGACGTTTCACACAGAGTGAAGATAAAGAGGATTTAATGGAGAAGTCTGTTTCTCTTCACTCGCTGCCGTTTCATTGGCCGGTCCTCGTCTGAACTCTTGACACAGGAAAACTGATGCACTGTTTTTCTGCCCCGTGAGGTTCTGACACACTCCTGAGAAAAAAAATCCCCTGAGAAAATTACAGAGGAAAAATCACCTGGCAGCATCACAGAGGAACTTGATGCTAGAGAAAGACAGATGTGGCCTAATTTGTGCTAAAACAGAAATACTATAGTAATATTCTGGCCAAATATTGCATAAAATATGAGATCTGTTTTAATCCGGACTATCTGAGACTATCTGGTTCTTCTGTAAGGGCCGGGGGGGCTGCAGGTTTTCACAGGATTGGTGGATATTTTCTAAAGGACTGTCTCTGTAAAATATTGGTGATAATTGTCCACTTTTTTGACATTTTTGGATTCTTTTTCAAAAACTAGAGAAACATTATTTTTATTGTTTATGGAGTGTTAATAGACTGAATGACATATATTGAGTTTCTATGATTTTGATTTTGGTGAATTTGGGGTTTAATACACATTAAATTGCTCTTGTAACTCTGCGATGCAGACAGCTGCAGCTGTGATTAGTCCACTGCACCTTACATTTCCACCCACGCATTCCCGTCTTCACAGTTTAAACTGCAGAGCGACACAGAGCCACTGATACACGCATACAGAAGTATGAACGTGTTCCTCTGTGTATTACGCTCTTGCTGGATATGTGTAGGTTCGATGCAGAACTATAAATGAACCTTTACAGGTTCATGCAGCTCCACCAAATTTATATATATATATATATATATATATATATATATATATATGTTGCAGTAGAAGCATTAGAATTAGTTTTAAAGTAAAACTCAGAATGCAGAATTTTCTTTTTAAATAAACTGGATTGTGGTGGAATGTTTTCTAGCTGTCTTTTCTTACTTTTCCAGAATTGTGTGTGGGATCAGTTTTACAGCAGCAGCTTCCTCCACACTGGTTCTGCCTGGTTGTCTATTTTTCAAGCTTATTGGACCCGTATCTGATATCTGCTCACGCCTGAGATCTTGCAGTTGGTCTGGTTGACATTTCTTCTCCTCTGGCCACGGGGGATGTGTCACTCGAGGGAGTGTGTGTGTGTGTGTATGTGTGTGTGTGTGTGTGTTCCAGAGAAGTCATGAAGAGAAGTGTGAGCAAGCATTTTCTGTGAGAGGATTAGCATTATCGCTGGATTAGCCGTGCTAGCTGGGTGAAAGCTCATGCTGTAAGTGTGGAAGAGGAGCATCGCGACACATGAACTCAGTCATCCAGTAACACTGCAGGATCTGAGCCGTGTCACTTCCTGGTAGCTGGAGGTCTGGATGGAGACGCTCTCCTGCAGATTAGCTAAATCAGATCTGCAGCCTGATTAAAACTGAAACAGCACCTGCTGCAGGAGAAGCTCTGAGCCTAATTCCTAAATCTGTAAAACAGTGAGGAGGAGTGATTTTCACACTTATCCTCCTCTAACTCTGCTTCACAGGGAGTCTATAATAACTCTATTTACAGTGTTTACACTTCCTACTGTCTAACTGTTAAACACAGAGGTCTTCTTTAAGACTCTAGGAAACTTTTCTAGCATTACAGTCATGACTAAAAGAGTGGACATCCCTGAAATTCTCCCCAAAAAGTTGCAATTACAATTACATATTTTGTTATACATGTGATTTTTTCCCTTTGTGTATATCGGGATAACATTTATACTGTATAATTTTAAACAAATCTCAATTACTGGCACATTTTTAGTTTAATTAGTTTCAAGCATGTGATGCTCATTTAAACTTACCTGTGTAAATTAACAGGTGCGGACAACATAAAAATCCCACCTGAAACCAGAGACAAAGAGGAGAAGTTGAGAAGTCTTTGCATCGTGTCTATTTGTTCCACACTGATGTTATTAAGGCTTCATTCCAGTCACACTCCAGGGAATTATTATTATTCTAATAATTTTATTATTAGAGTTTGAAAAAGGAGATAAGAATTTGATTTATTCTTTTAAAATGTCAAAAGTGGAGCAGCTAAAAGCAGTCAGGGTGGAGCAGGAAGAAAACGTATAGTTTTAAATGTTAAGACTAAAATACAATAATATATATATATATCTTCAGTAACAATCAGGAACCCTGAGATTTTAAAGAAAATGAATTCATTAATACACAGAATTATAAAGTTTTATATTAATGGTTAATAAACTCATACTTCGCCTGATTTTTACTGTTCTTACTCTATAAGTACACAGTATTTAAATACTCAGAAACAACAGGGAGCGGGCTGTATAATGTAGTATACAGTATTTTACCGTTGTTACTCTATAAGTACACAGTATTTACCCTCTAAAACCAGAGCTGTATTATAAAGCGTTAATAACATGAATTAAATAGACAAGATAAATATAAAAATAAAATAAAAAGCAGAGTAGAGAAGCAGCAACAATATGAAACCAGTGTAAATGAATAAGGCACTTTTTCTATATCAGTATAGATGAATGAAACAGTTTTAACAGGATAAAGTTTCTCAGTGTTGTTTTGTGTGTAAAGTTAAATGAACACAAATGAAAAGCAGATGCTTCATTAGTTCAGAGTCTTTGTGCTCAGCAGGGAGTCTGAATAATATCCTGAGATTAAAGGAGGGGTGATTAATCTGATAACTCTGGATGGAGGTTCTCCTGCTCGTGTCGGAGAGAAGTCATGATCTTCTCTCAGCAGCTCCTCCAGACATGGCCTCGGTGCGCCGGTGCTGGAGATCAGAGGAGGATGCTGGTGTTGCCGGGGGGGATGCTGGTGTTGCCGGGGGGGATGATGCTGATGATGCTGATGATGTTGATGATGCTGAGCTGCGGGGGGTCTGGGAGACGCCGCCGATCAGAGGGCCGGTGAGGAACGTACGCAGCGCCGGGGTGAGAACTGAATCACACAGATTAATCAGATCATTAACGAGCTCCTGAGAGAAACGAGGCTTAATTGAAAGAGAAGTTCTGCAGGATCTTCAGCAGAGAGTTTACACAACACTTCATACACTCCACCGTCCAATAGAGTCTCAATACACTGTGTGATGATGTAGCTCAGATACTTATTCTGACATCCAATTATCTGCGTCTCACCGCTATCAGAGGCACACTGCTCAACACAATCAGCTCTTCATTCTGCCCCGCCCCTAAACCCATACATCACCCACTGCCCCTGCCAGTTTTTAAATTTGAGTTGAGGGTGGAGTCAGCTTTAAATGGTACTTTAGCACTATCACACTTCTCAATCCACCTCAACGTGATGTCATGGTCACAAACTGTCCAATCACAAACTGGTTTCCAATTGATCATCATCTCCTGAATTCTGATTCTGAAGTTCACCTGTTGGTAATCACACCTGTTTGTGTAAATATACGTTGAGTTTTGTCTAGTTGTTGTGTTCTGAACATTATCTCTGTTTATCTACTTTAACCTTAGTTATTTTTGATCTACTGCATGATTTTCCCTCAGTTTTCCCCTTGTTAAGCTTATATCTGTTTTTACCTTCATTTGGTCTGTGTTTTAGTTGATGTGGTGTTTGCTCTTTTGTATATTAAAACAACACTGTTTTAACAACACTTTAGTTTTATATGTTGACAGAACACATTGAACTCAGATTTAGTGATGATGTGCAAAACATTTATTTTGTGCCTGAACACAGCAGCATTTTTTGAGCAATATGGTTTATTTGAAGTTCAAAATATCAAATAAATAAAAACAAACATTTACTATATTTACTGTTCAGAGGACACCAGCCCCTTATAGAGCAATATGTGCTCTAGACAACCCAAAATGTGACGTCCACACATGTGGACGCCAGGTCCTAGGAGGTTAAAAAACCTCTACTAACACACCTGCTTTGGCTGCCAACAGGGTGGTCCTGAGAGAGTCCAGAAGCTGGAAGACCTGGGCCAAAGACCTTTACTTCAAATCTAAGACCTTTTTTAAAACAGGTATTGTTCTTATTAAATCTCTAACATCGTGCTCTGAAATGAAATATTTGTATTTTGTCCGCTTGCCTCCAGAGTTTTCTGGTAGAACAGTGTGTTTTTACACTCTGGTTAAATTGTACACCGTTCCATTTTCCCTCTGCATTAGTTTTCCATTTTAAAATGTTGTTTACAGTTCGGCTCAGCGCAGAAAAAACAGAGTGGACACATTAATTTTTATTCTCATCCACAACCCAACCTTCAAAACTCCTCTGGAACTTCATTCTGATTCCCACCGCATTCACTCAGCTCCCTAAAACATTTTTTCCAGGGCTTTCATTAAATACAGCCGAGCAGCACAACAGGAAATTGTAGTGTAACAGTGCAGAGTTGAGCTGTGAGAGAATGATTGGACGTTGAGTCGTGAGCTGAAGGTCAGCGGTGGAGGATATTGGGGCTGCGGGATCACCGGCGACCGATGCTCTTGGAAACGGCGTTCAATCAGCCGGCGCTCGCTCGGCCCCCGGGATTACAGAGCTGACACTTTATTTATTTTTCATTCTGACGGGTGGAGGTGAGGGACCGCAGGCCTCCACTTCTGCCGATATTTAGGGCTGATTTACGGCTGAAGGACTTTTCCCGGAGTAAATCTCTCCACCCGTCCTCCTCCAACTCTACTGATCTCCTGATTGATCATCGCTATGTTTAACTGCCTCTCTGAGGACTCGCTCGGCCGGGCGGCGCCGCGTCAGAGCGCTGTAGATGTTTCTCAGTCCATAAATCAGATACAGATCAGGAGAAGCTCTATTATAACTGTAGAGTCAATAGAAACGTCTGCTGTAAATCTGAACATCTCTCCCAACACTGTTCACAATTAAACACTCAGAGACGCCGAGGTTAGAGTTACACAAACAGCCTGAACACAGAGAAACCATTCATTTAATCACACCTAAACTCCTATCACTCAATCATACAATACACACCTGAAAACACTGAACAATAACTGTACACACACTCCTGCAGACTCTCAATACACAACATCAACTCATAAATCTTAAATCGTAAATCGAAAACCTTTAATTGAAAACCTTACATCTTAAATCTAAAATCTTAAATCTTGAATCAAAAATCTTAAAACAAAAATCCTTAATCTAAAATCTTAAATCTAAATTCTAAAATCGTAAACTGAACACCTTAAATCTTAAATCTAAAATCTTAAATCTTAAAGCTTGAATCTTGAATCAAAAATCTTAAAACAAAAATCCTAAATCTAAATTCCTTAAATCAAAATTCTATAATTATAAATCTAAAAAATTTAATTGTAAATCTTAAATAATAATCTAATATCTTAAATCTAAAATTGTTCATCTAAAATCTTGAATCTAAAATCATGAATCATATATCTTTATTCTAAAATCTTAAATCTTAACTCTTAAATCCTAAATCCAGTCATGCAACACCTTACACCTTACTGTTTTATTTTATTTAGTTTTTAGTTTTAAAGAGATATGCACCATCCCAGCATCATCAACTGGCCCACCTGTTCTAATCTGGAACAGTAGATTATGAGTGAACTTCTCTACAGGTCACACGGTTTCATGCAATAACCACAAAATTTGTCACAACAATAAAACCATTATTGTATTACTGTTTGCTTTATGAGGTTATTCAACATTTGAGGGCTTTAGGAAAAATTGTGAAGGTGGGGGACACAGAAACTGGAGGACACACCTAGTATGTACACAGATTGTGCCAAAAACCAAAAATAAGAAAAGAAGCTACCAATGGCAACAAAAGTTATTTGAATTATAGGACAGGAAACAGGAAACACCTGGGACTGGGTAACAAGGGGGCGGGGCTACAAATGAACATGTAATGACACAGAAGACAGGTGTGGAGACAAGGACAGGGGAAGGCATATTCTAATATATACGGGATTTACTGATCTATTATACTATTAATACTTTTTATTATAATTTCCAGCGGTAAATAAATCTTCTCCTCAGCTCCTCCTCGTTTTCTCCACCGTTCTTCACTGCAGTTTAAGTTTCTCGTCCTCTTTAATTTCCAGAGCTCGAACGAATCGATATGTTGGAAGACTCTTCATACATTATTCATCAGCATCTCACTGCACAAAAATATTTATGGCTCGGCCATCTTTCAGCCTCTTAATGAAACCTTAATGACCAGCGCGTCTCTGGAGTGATTAGAGAGACTCGCTGAAGGTTTTATTCAGAACTTCATTCACTGTAGTGCAGCAGATTAGCCACATTAACACATCCCAGCAGTCGCTGAATCTCAGGATCAGACAGGGATTTAACTGCACATATATACAGTATATTACAGTCATTATCACACCTCAGATTCCACACTGTAACCTGGGCTTTAATGAGAATAAACAGCAAACAAATGCAGGATTATATTTAATCCACTTTATACACACGGCTTTTTAATAAACCAAAAGTTTTACTTCCTTAGCATCAATCAAAGATCCATTTCAATTTAATTTACTGCAACTTTATTTCCATTATACTGATACTGGGTTGTAGAGTATCATTGCACGATGTATTTTCACCTGACAATTTGGTGTACCAACTTGATATGCCTTACATACCAGCTGTGTTACAAATACCACAATTTTAGGTTGGGGGTAGAGCACACACTCACACACTACACACACACACACACTCATACACACACACACACACACACACACACACACACACACACACACACACACACACACACACACACATTCATAGAGAAAAACATCTGCCATGCTTGTCATCATCTGCTTTATATATATATATATATATATATTTTATATACATTCAGTTTGTAGCTGTTACTCAGCAAGAAACTAAATCTATACAAGTATAACTCCTATATTCTGCTCTACAACCCAGAACCTCATACAGAATATACTCTATAATATCTGATCATATTAACCTTTTTAATCCTAACAAAGAAGTAAAGGAAGTATGTAATAAAAAACACGCTTCAGCTCATATCTAGATCTGTATCTATATTTTAATAAACCTCACCCTGAACATTAGATTATTTGAGTTGGGATGTCTGATACTCAGTGCATCTGTACTACAGGCTAGCTTAACAAGTGAGCTACAAAACCCAACACTGCAGAAACAAATGCTGCTTTTTACCTAAACTTGAAATCCCTCCCTTTGGTAATACTGTACAGTAATGCTTTAACACGGTTTGACATTATGATAAAGTGGATATTACAGTACCCTACTGACAAATGACCCCAAAATGGTCCTACAAACATGATGTAATTGTTCATAAGATGTAGAAAATAGGAAGAATATGGGTGACTGCCTGTAGAGTGTAGCTGGGGTCTGAAAGATGGATGGTGAGGGGATGTACAACATGGTCATTAGTGATCAGCATCATCTGGGGAATCTGTACACTAAATAAAACACATCAGATTTCCTCCAGAGATCTGTATCTCTCTCCAGCTGAATATCTATCCTCTGATTGTGTATTTTTAACCTGCAGAGGGCGTATCTGATCACTGACTGCTGTGTTGGAACAAGTTCCCACCACTTATTCTATACGACTGCCCCTCTCCATGGTGCTGAACTGTAGGAACTGTGTAACTGGAGGAATGCTGTAGTGTACAGCAGGTGTTTGATGGTGTTTATTTTATTACTGGAGTCTTGTTTACACAGATCAGTGAGGTTATATTTCTCCTCATTTACAGAAGCACCTGAACACACACACAGTCTGTAATCTGATGCTTTAATTCACTGATTTGTTTACTTGGCCGGGTGTCCTGTATGTACACTGTCTTGTTGTGTCTCTGCACTCAGCGTAGTCCATCCTGACCCGCAGGAAGACTAGCTCAGCACTGGGGATATAACTGGACCCAGTGGGAAAAGTGGTAGAGTAGTTTATACTGTCAGCAGCAACTGTACAACTCTGGACTATTTAGGATTGGTCATAAATACATTATAATACTGTAATTATTATTTAGAAGAAATATATTTACTTTAAATGTCAATGAAATACTGCTAAATTATATCTAATCATACACTCTGTAAAGAATTTCACTGTAAATATACAGTGAAACACTGGCAGCAGAGATACTGTTAAGAAAATGGCACTAAGTCCAGCTTGTTCTTACAACCTACAACACTGTGGATAGACTGTCTACCAATATATAAAACATAATTGAATACCCAAGCCAAGGTATCCTTGGTAGTTGGTAGTCTATCACTCATGATGCCGAAGGTTCATATTTTGCCGACTGCAGGAATGATGAACCTGGCTGGCTGGCTGCTGTCAGTAACTAGTGGGAGGCGGTGCCCTTGAGGTGGATTCTGATGAGTGTTGTTGTATTTCCTGCATCGAGCATCACATAATTTAGAGATGATCAAACAGTTTGTCGTTGTATTTAATTTACTGGTCTGCTGTATCTTTGCTTAATGTAAAGGATTAGAATTTGAATTTGATTTTATCAGTGGCCTAAATGTGTCTTTGCATGTAATCACCCTTCAATTTTACCTGTAAAATCACACACTGCAGCCTTTAAACACACACACACAGACACACACACACACACACACACACAAAAGCCACAACCTTCACACAGTACCACAGTGGGAATGAGATGAGGTGAAGGTAGTCTGGGTGAATGGTAAAAGCTGATTGGCTGGAGCAGGTTTGGTTGAAGCTGCACTGGGAGCGATGAAGGGGCACCTTACCGTATTAATGAGGCATTGATTTCCACATCACTAAATAATGAACTCATAAATTAGAGCAGCTATAAAACACTGAGACTGAAAACTGCCCACTCAGGGAGCTCCTCTCATATACATTAACCACCATCTCTCTCTCTCTCTCTCATTCACTTTCACACAAACTCTCACTTACACACAGTCCCTCTCACTTACAGACCAAATACAGAGTGTAGTATTCAGTATACTGCATATAAAAGTACTATAGCTCAATTCAATTCAATTTTTAAATTTTTTAACAGCAAATGTCACAAAGCAACTTTTTAGAGATCAGGACACTTTCGTGAAAGCTGAAGGTCAACAGTAGCAAAAATGAAATCTGTTAGAAGAACCAAGACTTAAAACGAGAACCCGTCCCCCTCTGGTCGACACTGAATAACACAACAAATATTGAAAAACAAGACCGACTGGACAAAACGTGTCAGAGACTGTACGGAATCTGTTTCACACTAAAAGACCAGAAGCTGTTCAATTATAAAAGTATGGTTAGTGTATCACAATCTAACTCAATTAGAAGAGCAGAAAATTTTATTATATTGAACAGACAGGTACTTTATCACAATCTATCTCAAAATTAAAAGGGCTGAAATGATACTATAGTGAAAACACAGCTACTCTATCACAATGTAACTCAATGATAAGAGGAGGATATGTACTGTAATGAAAGATCTTGTACCTAATTAAACAATGAGGAGGTGTATCAGTATCTTAGTTCAAGATTTTGCCATTGTCCAAATATTTTTGTCCCTAACTGTACTTATAAATATATACGCATTTTTTTTAAGGTGGAATAGAAGTTCTTACTTCACGCGAGGGGAAATTGGGGACATTCTTTAATTTTATGCGGTGTTACGCCGCGTGCGTAATGAGCGTAAAGGGCGGTTCTGTGGTTCTGGATGTGAATCAGTTTATCTCCAGCTCGCGCTGCAGATCAGCTCTGAATGAGTCCGCGCGCATCTCCCAGACGGCGCTAGGACCCGGACTCTCTCTCTCTCTCTCTCTCTCTCTTTCTATCTCTCTCTCTCTTTCTCTCTCTCTCTCTCTCTCTCTCTCTCTCTCTCTCTCTCTCTCTCTCTCTCTCTCTCTCTCTCTCTCTCTCTCTCTCCCTCCCTCTCTCTGAGAGTGTGAGAAGTGCGCGTGCTGTATCAGTGGCAGCGCGAGCGAGCGCACAGCTCCAAAAGACAGCAGAGCGCAGCGCACATCTCCGCGCGAGACCCCCCAGCCACAGATGCGAGGACCCCGAAGGCGCGCGCACGGGCGGCGGGCATGTGGTGAACTGGACACCAGCAACAATGGATCAAAGGACGCACTGTCGCGCGCTGCCTCTTCTTTACCATCTTCTTATTATTCTTCTGGTGCACGCGCTGGACTTTACTCGCGGACAGTTCTTTCCAGGTAAGTTTGGCGGAGTTTGCGCACTTTTGTCCTCTTTTGCGCGCGTGCCGTGGCGTAAGCAGTTGTGGTGGCATGCGTTCTTGTGCTTGTGCGGGTGCGTGTCTGCATGCAGGTGCCGCGTTCTCGGCGAGCTGGAAGTTTAATTCTGAATGTGTTGCACGAGACGATAAAGGTCCAGCAGTAGTAATGCAGGAGGGCGCGTGCAAAACCGCACACAGCTCACTACGCGCATATTTAATTAATATATTGCAGCATATAAGTGCATTTATCTACCCATAGGTCTATACAATCATACAATAATTACACACATTATATATACACACAAAATAATACTAACATTCCATTTGACCACAATCCATTTAAACACGGTATTGATTTAAAGTTGGTACAGATTGTGAGTGTATTTACTGCGGTCATTTTTTATTTTAATTCTCACAGTTTTTAAGAGTGCCATTGTTTATTGTTTATTATTTATTTTATACGCTTGACCACTTATTAGTCTGTGCTGTTAATTATTTTTATTTTGGTTTGTCAGTGTTTTGGACATTTTGACAACTCTAAGCTGTACAAACCGCCGCCACTGCCATTCGTTACTACCGCTAAACACTAATCAACGATAAACTGTAAAATAACAGTTGTATAGAATACATGTTGTATAAATGTGTGTTGTATAGTTGTATAGTTTAGCAGCGTGGTTGCTCTCTGTTTAAGTGTTTATTTTAGCGCTGTTAAAGTGTTTTAATTTGACTTTCTGCTGCAGGATAATATTTTATAAAACGGTAAACAAATCTTTAGATTGAGTAATTAGCGGTTTATTGTTTGATGGCTTGATTTGAGAGATTGAGATGTTGGAACAGCAGAAAGAAGAGACAGAATCAGGAATTCAGCAACAGTCTCTGCTGTTGTTGGACTGAAACACGCCGCGCTCTCCGCCGCTGGGTGGCGCTCTCGGCACATCCTGCGTATTTTTAGCGAATTCTCTGCGCTGAGTGTCGGATTCACAGGTTGAAGCGGAGAACAATCCAGCAGTTATGCGTTATTCGTGGTGAGGGTTAATAGAAGAGAAAATATGATAAACAGAGATCATACTGTGGAACATGTTCTGGAAAACTTAACCAGCCAGTGTTTATTTATTTATTTTGCTGTTGCTCAAAAGATGCTCAGAATAAGTACAGAATTTAATAGTTAAATAATTCGTTTAAAAATCAATAACAGGTTTACGTATAATAAAAACAAAACTCCCCTATATATTTCCTTCATATGATCTCATTATTCTGTGACTTTAAGTTCAGGAAAGCTATATTAAATCAGAAACATGTTTTTTTTTGCTTATATATTATGCTGCAGAGAATATCGATATAAAATAGACTGTTTAATAGAGGTATCTGGTTTAATATTTGACAAATAAAGGCATGTATAGACTGTGGAGCTTCTAAACTGGTGTAATATTGTGTAATATTCTCTTTGCATCCCTAAAAAGATTGAGAAAAAATAGCTCTAACTTTCCTGCCCACTGCTTTCTCTTCACCTTGTAATATAGGAAATTAAAGCAAAATATAAAGTAAAGCGCTTCTAAACAGAGCTTTAACTCTGTTCAGATAATGCTTTAGGACATCAGGACAAATGTGTTTTTAGTTCAATATTGACTGAATTGACTTAATTCCCAGCTAATAGTATAGTATATTTATCTTAAAAATGTTTTTAAATATTTCTTTAAATACTCTTCACACCCTGCTGGAATCAGTATATATAATATTCTGGTTACATTAGAAGATACTAAAATATTGCTTACTGAGGTCAGATACCTGTTGAATGAAATTTGCAATTGAATCGCACACCTGTCTTTTTACCTGTCTGCCTCAGGACTCCGCCCACATGGCTGAGACTCCTGTTATATTTGGCTGGTTTAGAAGCTTGATATCAGATTTTGTGAGATGTTAATATCCCTCTGTGGGATTTCATTCCCATAATTAAGTGTTTTAGTGTTTTAGAGTTGTTTTTGTAGTTTTAGGATCATGTTTGTGTCTCGTGTGGATGGACAGATTGTCAGAAATGCAAATAGGGGTGAAGATGTTTGCTAAAAACACCTGGTTACAAATGGAAAGGGTCTAAAATATGTATTTCTGTATTTGTGTATGTATTTGTTATATATGATAAATCTATAATGTGATTATCGTGACAGGCCTACATAAAACATAGAACATTCTTTTCCTAGCTGATATTCTCTATCAATATTGGAAAGTATCAGCTATTGAAAAATCTATGAATTCCATTATGAATCAGTATTGTTTCTGAGAACAATGTGTAACAAAGGATAAATTAAGAAAATTTTTGCTTGTGCAGAACTTCTTTGGAAGCTCAGCGAGCACAAAGTTCAGGGCTGTTATATTTCTGACCTTTAGAGGCCTTTGTTTCAGGGTTATTGTGTTTGAGGACGTTGCTCAGTTAGGCCAGAATGAACTTTGGCAGAAATCGCTGTTTCAGAACCTCCTAATTGAGAAATTCATGAACTACAGGAAACATCATGACCCAGCTCTGATTTATCACCATGCTTACTGTGCTGTTCACAACAGCATTCACTTACACTGTGCTGTAGGTACACAATAGCTGCGGTCCAATCTGAAGGGAGCTGCCTAGGTAGTCATTGCCTTCAAAGGCAGCTCCCTCGTTCGGCAGCATTTTCACCCATAAGGGATCTTATAAGGCAGCGCGTTCGGGACACGCTCTGGAGTCAGCATACGTCATCACGTCTAGCGCGCTGTGCTCGTGAGCTGTTTATAAATAACTAAAGTTAATGATCACTTACCTCGGGATAAATCTCAATGCAGCGGCAGCTATTTCTCTTTTACTCATCCAAATATTACATATATTTAAATATTCATGATTTACTTTAATTCTACACTTTTCCTCACTTAATTCTCAGAGTATGGTCAGTTTTATTTATGTATTTAATTTATTTTTGATTAGATGCTTCATAGAAATGCATGAGTAATGAAACCATAATATAATAAATATTTTGTATGAGCCATCAGAGCTAAATTATCAAACTAAGCTACGGTTCACACAATAGTACATTCATACACAGTCAGCTAATTTATCTTTACCTTTTAGTTGCATAAAACACATGATTCATAAACTTTTTATTTATTTATTTACCCATACCCACTAGTTGAGATGTGATACTACAATAAGCATAGTGACTATAAAACACAGCAAGCAAAAATAATAATGTTAAGAGAGAAAACTTTATTACATTCAAAGAAAAAAATATATATTCATAAAGGGAGCTAACGCTGCCTCCAGCCGGTCTGACCAGCGTGCACCTTCCCCGGCCCACGTTCATCCCTGTGGAAAAAATAAATCTGAATTAGTAACAGTGGTTTATGGAGAACACGCTCATAATTCCACTATTTACACAATTAATCACTCAGTTACAGGTAAATCTAGTTATTCCCTCTAACAATTAAACTATTTACACATTAAATCACTGAATTACAGGTTATTCTACACGTTTACACTATTTACACAGTAAATCACTTAGTTATACGTAACAGTGACTTAAAACAGTTAAAACTTTTTATACTGGACGGCCAGGGTATCTTTGTTTCCTAGCGGGGGTTTCCTCAGCGCTGCAGCCGCGTTTGGTACTCTGTAAGTCGGCTAGATGCGTGTTAGCTTACCCGGTAAATTAGCGCGATAAGCTAACGGTAGCTTCCGCCGGTCAGGTCTTACATTAAATGAAGTACAGGCGAAAACAACGATGGAAAACAACTTAAAACAGTCTAAAATATGCTAGTTGGATAAACCCACGCAGCGGTGAGTGGAAATACAGGCGGGAATTACTTACATTTGTTCAGAAACTCCGTGGCAGGCCGGCTCCGTCCGCCATGTTTTTAAATCTGAGCGCTGGAACTCTGAGCTGGTGAAATGCATCATGGGATTGCCTTCGCCGTGAAGGATACATCTCACGCTGCCTTCAGAATTGGGGTAAAATAAGGCAGCTGCCCAGGTAGGCAGCACATGCTACCTTCCGAATGGGACAGTCCTTTTCTCGGGAGCGCGCCCATGCTGCCTGCAAATGCTGCCTAGTTGGGCAGCTCCCTTCAGATTGGACCGCAGCTTATATCACCAGAATCACCAGAACTACCAGACATCCCTGCTCACTAAAAAACAGAGTACTTCTACTCAAAGTTCACTTCTCTTAATTGTTCCCTCAAAGGTGTAATATTGGTCTTTACAGGAAGTAGGAAAGTACAGCAGGAAGTACAGATTTATCAGATTTCTACCATTTAACCAGATAAAAGGTGCATTCAGTATTCTGTATCACTGTGCTAATGAACTGTTTATATTTTAATTACTCATTTTTCAATTGAAAGCCAGATAATTTTGGATCATCAAGTTCTTGACACATATTTCATTGATGATAATGTTTATAATCTTTGTAATCTTTACTGGTGCAAAAACATGGAACAACTGGAAGCTAGTCTTTTGTACCTCAATATAAGATACAGCAAGATATAACAAGCTTTATACTCTTTTAAATACAAATCTCTACTTATTTTTCTTGTAAGTGTGTAAGTTCTACTGTTTGATGCACCATTGAGCTGTAGAGCTGTGGAGCTACATACTCTGTAGTGATGATGCTCTGTTTGATGTATTTGGGAGTTTGAGTTTGATTTGGAGTTCCAGTCTATAAAAATGGCTTCAACTTTCACACCACACAAATATAACCGTTTATTTACAATCCAAACCCACCAGTGACTCTACACACATCTTCTGAGACATCTTCAGACTTTCCATTGATTCCTTTCAGCACCACTCTCTGAGAGAGATAGTAAAAGCAGTAGGACTACTGTGAGCACTTTTAGGTGTTTAGATGATTTGTTAAGATGGTTGAGTTTCCTCTGGATCCGGTTGTTTGCAGTAGAGACTCTGAGGCGTGTTGGTGTATCTGAATCTGCCCGGGGTTAATGTATCTGACAGACGGAGGAGAGAATTAAAAGCGTTTCCTGATAAACGCTGCTTTAAAAGCCCCCTCAGGGCATCTCTCTGCTGCCGTCAGTTTCAGACTGACTGACTGACTGATGGGCTTCATATTTTATTGATATGAGCTCAGATTAGTCTGACTCTTCATTGAAGAGCGAGACGTCTGACGTCCTGCTGCCTCTCGCTGCCCCTCGGCTCTTCTCTGAGTGCCGTCACGGCTTCAGGAGGAAACGTGGTGAGCAGCTTCTCCTCCGCAACACTGGCTGTGTCCCTAACGCCTCCCTGCTCCCTACATAGTGCACTAGATACAGTGCAGAGAAACAGTATTACCCCTTATAGATTTCTTTTGTTTTTGCTTTTTGTCATAATTGCATTTTTCAGATTATCAAACAAACTTTAATATTAGACAAATATAACCTGAGTAAATATAAACAGTAGTTATTAAATGATTATTTAATCCAGTGCAATCAAAGTGGAGCTTTTTGGAAGGTGTGTGTCTCGTTACATCTGGCGTAAAACTATAAACACATAATTAACAAAAAAAAGATGGTGGTAGTGTTATGATGGTCTGGAGCTGCTGGATAACTTGCTGTAATAGATGGAAGCAGGAATTCTGCTGTTTATCATAAAATCCTGAAGGAGGCTTGGGTTCTGCAGCAGGACAATGACCCAGTACTGTATATATATACATATAGATTAGCACTTAAATCTGATTTAACCTGAT
The DNA here is from genome assembly GCF_023375975.1 of Astyanax mexicanus. Classification (NCBI taxonomy): domain Eukaryota; kingdom Metazoa; phylum Chordata; class Actinopteri; order Characiformes; family Acestrorhamphidae; genus Astyanax; species Astyanax mexicanus. The sequence continues at coordinate 58,050,727 of NC_064412.1, read as the reverse complement.
AGGTAGATAGTTGGGTGTGATTGAAGGTGGCTTTACGATTGAATGTAATTGAATGTTATTAAATATAAATGCAATCAAATCTTCCTCACAGCAATGTTCCAAAGAGATGGAGGGAGAGAGAGAGGTAGAGATAGAGAGAGGGATACAGGTGGAGGGGTGGAGCTGGTAGGAAAGGAAGTGGTGAAGTGGTTGGAGGAATGAAACACCTGAGAGCACACAGAAATGGCTTTGCTGGAGCTGTCTGGATTTAATGGATCACACACACACACACACAAACACACACACACACACACACACACACACACATACACACACACACACACACACTCATACACACAGGAAGTTGATTATTTCCAGTGTGTCCATTAGAAAGCGTCAGGAGTGTAATTGTTTTCTCAGACCTGCTTGTTATCGCTGTGCTCTCGGGTTGCCAGGTTTCAGCGCAGCGCTGTTGCCCTCTGACAGCCTGTCACTCAGGACCCTGTTTGGTATTCGAGAGAGGCGGAGAGAGAGAGGGCGAGAGAGCCTGTGAGAGAGAGAGAGAGTGGTGTGATCTGCATGACTGTCGCACTAATCCACCACACTTATTCTATTGACTGAAATAACGACAGCTCAATACAGCAGCACTACTGACCAATCAGAGAGAGAGAGGTAATGTTTTATTATTATTTATTTTCCTACATAATAAATGAATAACAAAGTGATCTATCAGATTATGAAGAAACACATAAGGAATCATGTAGAAACTTAAAAACAGTGTTAAACAAACTAAAATACTCTGTGAAGTATTTAGATACTCTTATCTGGGGAGCTGTTTGTTAACTTGTGGTTTCTGAGGCTGGAAACTCTGATAAACTCATCCTGTACAACAGAGAGAACTCTCGCTCTTCCATCCTTTCCTGGGGTGGTCCTGATGAGTGCCAGTTTCATCATTATAATGTTTTTGATGGTCTTTGTGGTGACTGCACTTGAGGATATTTTCAAAGTTCTTGAAATTCTTCTTTTTGGATTGACTGACTTTCATTTTGATCTGAAATTAAGTTCAGAAGTAAGTGAAGTTATTCAGTATTCTAGAGAAATGCATCCAGTCATGTTTTCACACTGATGGGAAACAGAGCACTGAAAACTCTCTCACTAAGCCTAAATGTCAAATCTCTATTATACCACAGTTAATTCTGACACCCTGCAATGTCATTGCCTGAGAGGTGTTTTATGAGTGACGTTATCAGCCGGTAATGCACTGTAACCGATCTCTCCATATATTACTCCGCCCACATACAGGTGACCTAGCAACGATGCAGCGCTTACAAACCAAACAGCTCAGCTACAAACAGAGCAGCAATGAAACTATTTTAACTGGTGGAGTTTTTATAACCAAACAGATCCTATTGTCTCCTCCTCTTTAACTCTTTAAAATCTTTTAATAAACAGTGATAATGGAACTGTGATATAATCTCCCCAGGTCTCTCCGGTTCTCTTCAGTTCTCCCTATTTCTCCCCTGTTCTCCCCGGCTCCTCCCTGGTTCTCCTCGGTTCTCCAGCAGGAGGGTGATGGTTATTCTGGGCAGGCTGAATGGATCTCTCTGGTCTCCAGGCTTTAATATGTGATAAAAAGTCATTATTTTTTTTGCACCGTGTGCTCGAGGATGGATTTACGGACTTTACCTCCACCTGAAAAATTCACGAGTGTTGGAGAACGAGGGAGAGAGAGAGAGATGGAGAGAGAGTGAGAGAGAGAGAGAGAGAGAGAGAGAGAGGGAGGAAATAGATACATGAGATGCTGTAATCGTGGGATTGTCACAACACGACTGAAGACAAACAGTAATGTTGCTGCTGCCAGAGAGCTCGGGTTAAACACCGGGGGAGGAGATGGAGATGTCAGAGTAAGAGCAATTACTGCGTTTAAATTTATATAATTATTAATGAACATAAATTAAGTTTTGTTGTGTTTTGTCATGTTCTACTTTCTGTTTATTAACTGTATTACTGAGCATACTGTTCAGCTCCAGCTGCACCTGAACCGATCGCCTAAACGTTCAAACTGTGATTAAAAATCAGGGTTATTCCACCAAATATTGATTATTTCTGAACTCTTAAAACTTTATGAATATGAACTTGTTTTCTTTGCATTATTTGAGGTCTGAAAGCTCTGCATCTTTTTCCCTTTCTCACTTCTCATTTACTGCTGATAAATGCTCTAAAAGAATAAAAGAAAGAGAGAGAGAAAGAGAGAGAGCTGTAATCTGGGAGAGCTGAGTTGAGAAGAGCAAACATCATATGGCCGCCGTGAGGAACGTAGTTTACTTCTGTTTACTTTTCAACACACACACACACACACACTCACACACACACACACTCACACCTAAGCTGTTTCCTCTCTTACACTCCTCGCATCTTCCCTCCAATCCCCTAATCCACACCTGTCCTTAAATCTCCTCCAGCATTTCTGCTCAATTCAGGGCTTCATTAGAACAGCGATTTCTCCCATCTTTCTTGCAGTAACTGTACTATAATATACTATACACTATACTCTACACTATACTATACTCTACACTATACACTATACTCTACACTATACTATACTCAACACTATACTATACTCTACTGTACTATACTCTACTCTATGTACACAGTTCAGTAGATAGCATCTTCTTTTGAGTAAAAGTATTGGATCATGTGACTCTCAGGTGTGTTTTGTTCCCCAGGTATGTCCTGATACATTAATTATTCAAACTATAAACATCTATGATTGTCTGAGCGCTCAGTTTCAGTTTCAGATTTGGGTTTTATCTGTTCAGCTTTTATAGTTAGAGGAGGAACCAGTAACATTAAAAACAGAGATCTGTGAGAGTCTACGGGTGAAAAACAAGATAATAAATCAATCAGAACCATTAGAGCACAGATAATGTCTAGTTTAGCCAGAGAAACCGAATGAATGTCCTGAAGAAGAGAGTCGTCACTGGTGTATTAAATAACAGATGATGAACAGGTAGATGGAGGAAAACCACAGCAGTTAATGAAACAGAAACATTGTGAGATCTGTAAAGAAAGCAACTGGGAACTGTTTAATGATATTTAGGATATACTGCCCATCCCTAGTAAAGATCCTTAGTAAAGTAAAGTATTATTTTGATCAGACATTGATGTGTATCAGTGATTATTACAAAAATATCTTTAATAAAAATCTCCTTCAGGCTGCCAGTTTTTAACACTGGAAAAAAACTGTTATCCATAACAGAGAGACATGTACTCAAAATATTTGTCGCTTCTGGTTCCTCAGTTGACACTTTCTCTCTCTCTCTCTCTCTCTCTCTCTCTCTCTCTCTCTCACGTACTGCACTGACTGTTCAGGATCCATCAATAAATTAGGTGTAATTGGATGGAGACAGAGAGGGACGCGAGCGGAAATTTGGACTTGATTAATTGATAATTACGTCTGTTATTATTCAGACAAATTGCACACAGTCGACGGTCTGGAATTTGAATGGTGGGCAAAAGCTGTCAAAGGCCTCCTTTCAGCTCTTAATTGTGTGTTCTTTCCTTTATACTGCGATTTCTTTCAGCACAGCTGTTCTTTCAGACTCTCCTGAGAGTAAAGTGGCTGCAGATTCGCTGGATTTCTCTCAGTGCAGCACTTTATTCTCTTAAATCAGGGTTATTCTGTTTCACCATTCCTCTAAAGGGTCTTCCTGTGGATTAGAACAGTGCTGGTTTGAGCGATTTATGTCAGAGAAGCACATTTAGTATAATTAACACTCCGAATAAAATTGGCTGCAGTATTAAAGGGATTATCAATACATCATGAAACAGTATATTGCAATACTTCAAACAAGACAGTATATTGTGTGTTTTTAGATCAAATTATAGAAAAAAAAATATTATTCGATTTACACTGTTACTCATAACAAATATATGATCTGTTTAAACACAACTCTAAATGAACCACTGTCTAAAACCAATCTTAACATATTTGAATGAGTTAATATTGTATTTTTAAAATCAATACAGTATTCCAAAACAAAATATTGCCTATAAATGTTAGCTGAGGCTTAGCCTATAATAAAGCAGTGATGTATCATCTGTATTAGCATAATGGGTTTTGCCTTTTTTTAAATAAATTTTAGAGATAATTTTAATAAAATATGTGATAGATCAAATTCAGATTTTTTGTCCAATAGCAACACCTCAGCAACCACCTAGCGCCATCAACACAACCACTAGTAACACCCTATAGCAAACACTTGGAATACCACTCTAATAAAATAGCAACTAGCACCACCATTGTAACCACCTGAGATACCACAGCAACCCTAAGTCATATGAATACTGGGATAAGACTGTAATGCTGGAAACACTTAAACACATTTTAGCTTCATTCTGCTGTATTACAATAACAGATTGTGTTGTTGAATCCCAAATTTCCGACCTTTTTTAAACAATCAGTAAAGAAAATTTAAATTTAAATTAAATTATTCATGATATCTTAAAATGGTAATTTGTTGGATTTTATTTAATGTTTTATGTTCACAAAATCTTCTTCACTAGAATTCAGGTGTGTTTTAGTTTAGAGGATCTCTAATCTTCTTTTGAATCCCAATTTGTAAAATTCCCAGCTCCAGTTTAATGTGCTGAAGCTTCTTTAGATCAGACAGGAGAACATATGAGCTTCTTCCAGAAGCGCCGCGTGAACGAGGAGCTGAGGAAAACACAGCTGTGTGAACAGAAGGCGAGTTATTCGCTCGTATTTTTGGAACTGTGTCTTTTTTCAGCCGTTTTAAACGCAAAGGTCATGTGGGTTTTTACAGCAAATCTCTGAAATCAGAAATTAGATTTGTTCATGCTCAGAAGGTTCTGCTGCTGCTCTTTGTACCCAAGCAGATAATCTCCCGTGAACGGCAACAATCAATAGCTCAGAAATCCATGTTTTCAGGAGCCTCAGATCCACGGTGTGAAGCTGAAAGCAGAGAAACGGTGGGAATATTTAGTGTATCATCCTTCAGAGACTGGGAGGAATTTAAATACACGAGAAATGAAACTTTTTTATATGCAACTATGTTTGGAAGCTGTACTTCAGGCTAGCTCTTAATGTGAGTTCTTAACCTGTTTAAATAACCACCATAAGCAGATTCATTATAGCAGGGGATTCTGGGAAGGCTCAGGGTCCTTTTATACCCAACTTATTCAATCTGAATCTTTGGACCTTTCAGTTTGGTTCAAATCAAAATAGCAGGTGCTACAAACCATTGTTTAGACCAAAGAACCAAAACTTAGTCCCAATCCCATTTCTCCTTTGTACTCTACCCATTGTTTTGGAGTGTAATTCTTCTCAGAACAGAGATAAAAAAGGAAGAAGTGAAATTCTCCTTCTTTAAGAACCTGATACAGATGTAGTTATAGCAGTGAAGCGCTGAAGTTCAGCAACCTAACTGCTGCTAGTTAACTTTAGGGTTTATTTTAGTGTCTTCAAGAATCAGAACACCCCCTACCCCGAGACCTGAACACACTAAACCCAGGGGGAGGGATCAATGGAAGAGCCAAAGAGTAAAATGGCACTGGGTCTTGGTCTGAACAGAAGAAGTGGTGTTAGTGCAGATCAGTTAAATGATAGTTTGCTATGTTTTCAGTATGAAAATGCTCTATTGGATGGTTCAGATAAAGGTGCACTATTAGGACCATAATGCAGCGTGTGAAAACTCTTGACTTTAACTGTTGGATATTCTGATATATTCTGATATCTATGTCAATTAGGACAAAAATAACAAAGGCAGCTTGTCAAATCTGATGCAAGCCTCCTACTAGAAAATAGGAGTGAATTCATTAAACTGCAGTGTGAAACCAAAAGAAAGCAGATTAAAAAAAACAATATAAGAAAAACACAAATCATTGATTAGACTTGGGTGATCTGCTGGTGTTTCTGGAGCGGAAACAGATCTTTAGGGTATAAAATCTGTTTGAATATAGTGAACCTTAGTAGACAGGTCTCTATTAGAACATAAAAAGACGTTTCTTTTGTATTATTGTACTTTCTGACTTGCTTTGAGGAATCACTGGCGATCAAACCATAGGGGTGAAAGTGGGCATGAAAGACAAAAGAGAGAAAGAGTAAGAGAGAAGAGAGAGAGAGAGAGAGAGAGAGAGAGAGAACATTAGGCAATGCTAAGCAAAGAGAAGCCATCATAATGAGCTGTGTGGCTCTTTAGACAAAAGTCTTTGTTAAATGTTGAGCACAGGAGATCTCTCTCTCCCTCTCTCTCTCTCTCTGTCTCTCTCTCTCTCTGGGGACACCATTAACCTTTCAGGTCTCTCACGGACATCGTACAGGCGCTGGCAGTAAGAGGGGACGCTCCTTTACCCAGCGGAAGATTAAAGCAGATTTTAATTGGTGTGGGTAATGGTGATTTGGTGATTTGCTGGAGTGGGTTCACGCTTTGCTGCGTTATTTGGGTGCCCGTGAAAAGGTCAGCTGTGAGCCGAGTGTTGGGGGAACAGAGAGTGTCGTGTTATAAAGGTTGAAAGTGAGGGATGTAGAGACTAGCGGCAGTTCTGAACTATTTCTTTGTGCTTTATGAGATTGTGGAGAATGATTGTTGAGATTTAGACTCAAATTGATGATATTTAAGAGATTTCTGCATCATCAGATAATTATTTTTTCTTTCTGTTTTCTTGAGGAGTGGCTGAAATTAGATTTTATTAGCTTTAGTTTTATTTTATGTTTCAGTTCCACCTTGAATGCTGCCTCCTCTGCAGGCTGTTGCACTATTTAAGGTGGAACGGGAAAGTTAGCTAGCTAGGTACTGAGAGGATGATTTGCATGATTTGCATGATTGCATGATTTGTACATGAGTAGAATTGTGCAGTGCTGTTTCTTCTGGGGTGATTTTTATCATTAAAAAATTGCATACTCATTTATGTAAAGAGATCATTCAAAGCTTTTTTTTTTCTCAAAGGTCGACCTTAATTCAAGCAAACACATAAATACAGACATAAGTAGCTTATATATCTTATCTTTACAGAAGAAGAGGTAAAAACATAACTTTCAATGAAAGTCAAGGTAAAAAGATTCATTCATTTAAAAATGTCATTTTGAAGTGTTCTTATTGTTGTGTTTATTGAAAGGCCAGGAAGGTGAATGGGATTTATTTTTGTTAGTTTTTTATGTAAGTAAGAGTCTCTCAGAGCGTGTGTTTTTCTTCTACCTCTTCATTTTTCAGAAATTCAATTACTTGTATTTGTAAACTGTTTGAATAGAAGCTCACTAGAAAGAATTTACTCTAGATGTTTACTCGTGTGAGTTTTTATGAGAAGGATTTGATTGTATTCAGCGTTAGAGAGTGAGGGCATCGGTGAAGTCAGGATCTGATGTTGGATGATGTTAGTTCTACCTTGTGAACTCATCTCGAATCATCTCAAATCATCTCAAATCATCTCCACAGTTATTGGATGAAGCTTCATCACTCCAGAACCAGGGGCGTCCCTTGGCTTTAGCCCCGAATGATTTTTCAGTAGACCCGAATCGTTTTTTCTCGGCTCAGCTGTATTATTAATGAGGAGACAGACCATTGAGTGCTGTTTAATATTGGATATACGGCGATTTTTCTAAAACAAAGGTAACAGTAGGCTAACCATGTAAACTGTGATGACACTGCTTCTGATAGCTGCTTAAAAAGACTCGTCTCCGAATCAAAACACACAGATCAAACCCGCTGTGTGATTAATAAATTACAGCCTGTGACTCAGTTAGCTTAACTTTGGAATTAGCTTAGATAGATAGTCAAAGTTTGAGAAAAAAAACTATATATGTTTAACTTGCCCTGATTTACCTGATCAGCTAATCACTATTTCCTTTTTTGAAATTGTTTTTATTAATTTAAGATTATAATTAACTAAAATGTTGAGAATAGCCAGAATTTAGTACTATACTTTTAAATGAGTTTCTTAACCCTGGTCTCTTTCCTAAAATTGTATGTTTTCCACCGGATCCAACTGATCAGCTAATAAAGTACAGAGTCTAGTGTTAAATATTATATATCAGGATACTCGTTGTAATATATATATATATATATAGTTTATAGTTTGGCCTGAAAACTGGAATCTGATTTTGGAAAGCGTCCAATCACAGCTTCAGTTTTTCCTGTCGTTCATCAATTCACAACACCACCCCCCCAAACCCCCCCGTGGATGAGACAGTCTCATCGGCATTCCAGGATGAATGCAGGAGCGTCTCCTTCTTGTTACAGGAGAGGCTGTTTCATCTGTTCTTGGCGTAAAAGCAATTTTCATTTCCTGCAACCCATTGTTCAAAGTGACAGTTTTAATTTGACTGTTTTCACCTTCCATTCTTTCATCTGCGCACATTTACATCAAACTGACGGCTGTTAATTATGCGCAGAATCAAAAGGATGCTGAAAAAAATGATGGATAAATTAAGTGCTCGACACAACGGCGCAACTGTGAGGCTCAACAAGAGCTCCTTTGTGTACCGCCGCGCCCTGAGAGCCGCTAATGAGAAAATACCCAAATCGCTGGTTTTTGACTTAAAGTCTGAAAGGAACCCTCCATTATTTCACGTGGCAGAGAGTTCCTGAGGCCCGGCGTCGTAGTGTGTGATATACCGTTCAGTAGGGTGCCACTGCTTTTAACTTCGCGCTAATTGCGTGTCGCTACTGTGAAGGTTTGGATTAGCGTGTTTATTAAGCACAGCATGAAGAGCTGTTTAGAACGAGGGAGACAGAAAGAGAACTGGATGCTTAAAGCAATTCAGTTTAAAGGATGAAAAGAATGAAATAGTGAATAAAAGTAACAGCTTGTCTTTAAACACAGATTACAATGTAAAAACGTGTTGTACTGTAGATTAGTCAGAAAATTCTCAGAGATCAAATGAAATCATTTTTTATTTATTTAGCGCTTTTTATGACTGATGTTTTCACAGAGCACCATGTTTACAGATGTGTAGCAACGAGTTGGAGAACAAACAGACAGCAGATCTGATTAAAACAGCCTAACTAAAGGGAGAGAGCCAGAAGGTAACATAGACACGGAGACACCCTGAAACACTGGCATCCACCCACTCCACCGTCCACAAACCTGAGTGACCAAACACCACCACCAGCATCTCAGTTTACCACAATTTCTTCTGTCCATGAACCCCTGGATCTGCAGCCTTATCTTAAGGGAAAAACATTAATTACCAAAAGCTAAACTAAACAAGTAAGTTTTTAGTCTAGATTTAAAGACCAGTCATGAATATATTCGTAAAAAACTGGAATAACTTAGACATAGAAATAATCTTATTAAATCTATATAATATACAATATGCTACTGTATTGAATTATAATGACAGAGCTCATGCAGTACACACGCAGATGCAGTACAAATATGTTATTAAATAAAAGCAGAATACAAAAGGTCAAATCAATCAGGGTCAATAACCATAAACAGCAGCAGATAGAAAACACATACCATAAACGGTAAAAAGTGAGACTTCCAAAATACATGGGACAAAAATGCAAGAATTATACTAATATCAGTGTAATTCTAGTGTATTTCTACTTTCATGTCTTCTTGTTAATGCTTTAAATACCTAAAAGTACACCTAAGAACACTGTCTCAAACTGTGTCTCTAAATATCTCTAATAAACATAATAACTCTATTAAAAATATATACTAAAATATTTTAACCCTAAATGTCATCAAGTCTTTGTAAAAAAAGTGTAAACAGATTATATGTAGTATATTTCTGTTGATCTATTCATCATAAAACTGCCAGATTCACGTGTCACATGATAAAGTATGTTAATAAAGTTACTTTAGATCCTTATCTGATGATATTAAAGTGTGATAAATAAGCCGAACACTGGGACTAAACACTGCTTTATTTTCTCTGTTCAGTTCCTCACCCGGGGAGTGCGCAGGTCAGGCGGGGTGGGCATATTTACTCCAGCACTGTCCCCCACAGACCTGCCGCTGCACTGGAGGTGTTAAAGGTACATTAAAAGGAGTAAATCAGTGTTTATTACAGATGTTATAAAGATATAAAACATGTATATGCTGATGGCGTGGAGCTGTTACTGTAGTGTTGGTGTGCCAGAGCTCCGACAGACTGATTAATAGTGTTAGTGAGGGGGTGTCCCCTCTCCTCTCACCCCTCCTGTGAGGCTGATAAATCTTCAGTTTCCGCCGGTTTGTGAGTGTGTGTGTGTATAGAGTGTGTGTGTGTATAGATTGTGTGTATAGTGTGTGTGTGGTGATGTGCACTGAACTATTTTTCTTCATGGTTTCTGAAGGCAGTGTTTGGACGTGTGCAAATCACTTCCTGTGTCTTACAAAAATAAAAATAATAAATAAGGAGAGTTATTAGACTCTGTATAAATAAATATTATTATAATAAATATTATTATGTTTCTCTCTGTGGGACTAATAAAGGATTATCTTTTTTAATGATTAAACAATAAGAATAATTGTGTTTATCCTCATGAGTCATAATTCTCCATAAACCCACAACACAACACTATTTCCTCAGCAGTGGCATATTTTTATTATACTTAATGAAAAAGTCAAACTAAAGTCAGACTCCAAAATGTTGTTTAACCATCCGACTGTTTATCCGTCCCTGCAGCTCTAGAACAGGGTTAATTATCCTGCTGATTATTAGTGTTGGTGTAGTGAATATATTGTAGATATAGTTCTGAATAGTTAGCGGATCTCACTGTAATACGGCTCTCAGGGTC
>NC_064412.1:58032500-58035000 GCF_023375975.1 Astyanax mexicanus | reverse complement strand
GAGATACAGCATCTTTACTGCATAAAACCTGTTTATTGTAGAAAAACTTTCTTTGCTTCTGGGTAAAATATGTAATACGTATGTGTTTGTATGACTGCATGATTAGATATGAATTGGCACTTTGTGATGGATACAGTTTAACTCCAGGTGGATGGTGGTTTCTGGTTGAGAGTATGCTGTGTGTGATTGGCTGCTGCTTCTGGCTGGTGTGTGTTGATGAGTTTAGGTGATTGTGTGTAGAATGTAGTTGTTTGTACGTTTTTTTAGATGCCTAGAAAGGTAAAATAAAGACGCTATATTAGTGTAATATAAGTAATTAAGTTGAGTTATTTAGTCAATATTTGACTTCTAATGTAATAAACTAAGAAATGTGTAATATTGGTGTATTAGTAAATCCCTTCCTGCTTGCTGCAGGTAAAGTATAGACTTGTCCAGAACTGTTTGAAGGCATTTTTATTGTGTTTATTATTGTTTGCTTTATGATTTTTATAAATGATAATGTCACAGCTTCACAGGTAGGTTTACTGTACAGGTGGAGGATCAAGCAGCCAGTAAAGGAACATGCTTTTGCTCTAGTGCACTACTTTCACCTTTTGGGGTCTAAAAGCTGAATCTCCGCCTGTAAAAATAGACTTATTTCGACTGATTTTCAGAAGGACACACACACAGTTTTTGGGGTCATTATGGTCGACATGGTGTGAAGAGCAGGGATGATGGGTTTGAGAGTGTGTGTGTGAGTGTGTGTATAGTATGAGTGTGTGTGTGTAGTGTGTATAGTGTGTATGTGTGTGTGTGTGAACCCGTTCCCCTCTCTCTCTCAGGGTGAAATTGCGCTCTTTGTCGGGCTGTGTGTGGAAGCTGCTGGTTTATTACCTGCTCTCAGGTGCAAATGGAGTAAATTGCTGCTGTCTGTCAGGCGGCGGGAGGCGGGAGAGTGTCCTGCTGAGCTACTGACCGACAAACACACACTAATGCGCGAGAGCCCCCCCCGCCCTCTGCTCTCGCATATTTGAGGAGGGGCTGATGACCCGATATTAAGAGCTCTGCATGTTAAAGAGTCTCTGTGAGAAAAATGAGGAAATCAGAGCAGGAGGAGATTTAGGAGCGTAAACCCTGCCTAATGAAGCTATCACACACACACACACACACACACACACACACACACACTACACACACACACACACGCACACACACACCTGCCAATCATTTTATAAACTATACACTCCAGAGAGAGAGAAAATATGTGTAAGAAAGAGAGACAGACAGAGAGAGAGAGATAGATAGAGAGAGAGAGGGAGATACATAGTGGTGACACGGTTGTGATCACTGGGTTCTGTAGATGTTCTGCTGTTGGAGAACCGTGGTTCTGTGTTTAAAACACTCTGTCGGTTCTATCAGACATCTGCGTCACACCCCCCACACACACACTCAGAGCTCCACTTTCAGTCCCAGTGAGAGTGTGTGTCCTGACCATCTGTGTGTGTGTGTGTGTGTGAACTAAATGACACAAAACATTTATTCCTGTTTAGTTGTTGACACACATGTGTAATTCAAAACTGAGCTTTTGAAACCATTAATAATAAATATATATATATACTGTATATATATATATATTAAAAATAATAATAATAAATAAAAAATAATATTAAATAAAATCATTTACACAGTAACAACATAATAAAGAAACAATTCTGTGGGTTGAGGTCTGTGAGCAGTGCATGCTGGGAGATGTAGTTTTTGATGAGCTCTGGAGATCCCACTGAGATATCTCTCCTATTTAACGCTCGACTTGTTGTGCCTGGAACTGTGTAGTCGGATATTAGAACACACACACACACACACACACACACACACACACACACACACACAGACACATTATACACACACACACACACACACACATTATACACACATTATACACACACACACACACACCCACACACACATTATACACACACACACACACACACACACACACACACACACACACACACACACACACACACACAGACACATTATACACACACACACACACACACACATTATACACACATTATACACACACACACACACACACACACACATTATACACACACACACACACACACACACACACACACACATTATACACACACACACACACACACACACACACATTATACACACACACACACACACAGACACATTATACACACACACACACCCACACACCCACACACACACACACACACACACACACACACACAGACACATTATACACACACACACACAGATTATACACACATTATACACACACACACACACACACACACATTATACACACACACACACACACACACACACACATTATACACACACACACACACACACACCCACACACACATTATACACACACACACACACACACACACATATATACATACACACACACTTAGATATATCGTTCTGAATATACTGAATGTAATCATTACACAACATCACTATCACTGGTTATGATTTC
>NC_064412.1:58010000-58027500 GCF_023375975.1 Astyanax mexicanus | reverse complement strand
GTACAATACGTTTGTCAGTGTGTCTATAGTGTAAGTTATGTGTTTTGTTATTGTGTGTAAAGGTATCTGTATATTTTATTTTATTTCAGTATTCTATGTTCTCTGCATGATTGTGGGAACCTGCACCAAAGTTTTTACTCACATGTTCACTACACCTGTATTCTAAAAATCTTGACTTTTGACCTGATTTCTAGAACATAATGTTTGTGATACAGCAGGATTTTAAGACCTTAAAATATGAACAGTTATTATCCTACAATATTAAACAAACAAGAATCATCATTTATTGAATTAATCTGATTTAATATTGAATATCAGTGTCATTATTCAGAAATGGGTCTGAGCTCTTAAGGGTTAAGGTCATGTTCTTACAGCAGTGTGTTTCTATGAAATTAGCATTTTTATTGTATAATAAGTAAATTCTGGGTAGTTTTGAGCGTGTATAAAGTAGAGAGCAGTATTTATTGCTGTATTTTAGACTGGGGGAATGGGGGGAATGTGTGAGGGGGGGGGGGGGTGGGGGCTCTGGGTGTCGGTGTGTCCTGAATGTCCTGCTTACGTAGCAGGACTGAAGGCAGTTCAGAGGGACTGTAATGTATTGCCTGTCTGAAGTTGTGGAAACAGAGCTTTAGAGCTGTTTCACCGCCTGCAGGAGCTTTTCCTCCGTAATCAGTTTTTTAAGGGAGGGAAAAAAAGCAGGACACGCAATCTGTAACAGCTAATCATTTTTATTGGTAAATTTTTATGATCCGGAAAGAAGCAAGGAAACACTGCTGAACCGAGAGAGAGAGAGAGAGAGAGAGAGAGAGAGAGAGAGAGAGAGACAGAGAGAGACAGAGAGAGAGAGAGAGAGAGAGACAGAGAGAGAGAGAGAGAGAGAGAGAGAGAGAGAGAGAGAGAGACAGAGAGAATAAGAGAGAGAGAGAGAGAGAGAGACAGAGAGAGAGAGAGAGAGAGAGAGAGACAGAGAGAATAAGAGAGAGAGAGAGACAGAGAGAGACAGAGAGAATAAGAGAGAGAGAGAGAGGTTGATGGTTCTCTGAAGGAAGGCCCTGTATTACGTTGTAAGGAAGCTTTGCTTTGTTTGCTCTTAAGTTTCTGCTGCTTTTACTCCAAATTAAAAACAGGTATGATTCTCATTCTACATCATCCCCGCTCTCTATATTGTAACAATAAAAGTGTAGTTTTTTAGAAGTGTGATTTTAGATACATTTGAAAGCTTAAACCTCATCAGTCTATTCTCACTCCTATTTTCCTCCTGTCTGGTTTAAACAGCAGCAGATCTTCTGAATATATCTACACTGATGGGCGTGGTGTTCTGGAAATGAGGTGTGTTCAGGTACATTTCTGGAGTTTTATCTTGTTTATCTTGGTAACAGAAAACACAGGAGCTCCACTGACTGAATACAACCTAGACAGACGCCAACAGTCAGACGTTCATCGCTATCTCGGTAACACAGGCGCTGTGCCGAGCCGAGCGTACACCCCCACTTATTACACACACATGAACACACAGCAGCACAAACCCAACTTTTACATCAACTATTTTTTCTAAGGGAGGGAAAAAACAGGAGCCGCCGTTTGTGAAAGTGAATCATTTTTAGTGGTGGATTTTTTCTGACGGTTCTTGTGAAGAATGTCCTGAATTACCTTGTAAGGTAAATTTCTCACGTCGGCTCTTGAATTTCTGCTGCTTTAGCTTCAAATCTTCACTATAAAGCAGAAAATAATTAACTGCCAAGGACAGTCAGAGTGTTTGCACATGAAAGTGTGTGTGTGTGTGTGTGTGTGTACAGTAGAACAGAAGAAAGGAAAGAGAGAGAGAGAGAGAGAGAGAGAGAGAGAGAGAGAGAGAGAGAGAGAGAGAGAGAGAGAGAGAGAGAGAGAGAGAGGTCTAATAGAGATTCAAGAGCAGGAATAATAAAATCTTAGGTAAAAAATCAAAGGTAATATAACTAATAAAAATTCAACTTCAAATTCAACAGCAATAACTAAAAACAATAAAAAGAAACAAAAAAAGAAATGTGAAAATAACAGCTAAAATAAACCAAGATTAAAAACTAAAACTAAAAAAAACTAAAAACACACCAAAGATCATAAAAATAAAGCTAAAATCAGCTGAAACAGTGTCAGGCTGTGTGAGGGCGGCTGGAGACGAGGACGGACTGAATCCTCGTCTGTTTTAAAGTTTCGCTGAATCTCCCCCTGAAGCTCTGGAGCTCTGTCTCTGGGGGGAAGAGGAACCGGAGAACCGAGGTTTCAGCGCTGCCCTTTTCACTAAAAAGCCTGGGCTGGATAGAGATTAACGTCAATACTGAGCCTCAGGACGTGTTCTAGACCTTCCACCAGGGGATTAATATGCAAAGTGTCCTCATGCACCCAGAAACTCACAGGGATTTTACTGCAGCAGCACTGCTGTAACCATTTATTTATAATAATAATCAGAAACATCCAGTCAAATTAACTAGAAAAATAATAAATAATAATACTACTCATCATTCCAAAAGATGCTTAAAATTACATAACATACAATTGTAGAGAAAACTGATGATTAATCTAATTTGGAAAGACTCAAATTTCAAAGAATGATTTTTGTGCTTTTTGGAACCGTTCCTGCATAGAGTGAATTATAAAGAATGTTTTCTTTACCTCAACAGTAGTTTAACGCCATTCAGCGCTGTATAGAACAGATTCAAAAGCTGTGTAGTATCCTGTAAACCCACAGTTTGTTTGAACGCCAATAAATCTGTGTTTTTTAAGTCTGTTTTCATGTAGATAAACATTTGCAGACACTTATATTCAAATATATATTCAAATATTCAAAAACCTTGAGTTGAATCAATTTATATTAATTTATTTTTTTCCTGTTGTCTTCTGGCACCATCTGGTTGCATGTTGGGTATATAGTGTCCCTCAGTTTCTGCCCCTTACCTTCAGTGTGTAGTCACTCCCCAGTTTACCTTCTGTGAATCTGTAGATCAGGTATTATAATGACCTCTCTGGCCTCAGTGTTGTAGGCTGTAAGAGCAAGCATCATGTTCAAGGTGTTAACTCTGTTTGTTGGCTGTATGCTCTCAATATTGTTCTTTCTATCGAATTTTCTCCCTTTATCTGATTTTAATACTCAATGCAAATTTGTTTTGCTTACCTGACCATAAAATTTAAAGTAGAATTGGGGTGAAAAACAATTGATATAACAAAAAAGTATAAATTAAACTAACTTGTTCAATGTAACTCAATAGAAATCTAGAGTTCTGAAATTAATTCAAATCAAAGTTTTAGTGAACAATACTGATTTCCTCAAATTATTTAAGTAAATTCAACAGCTCAAACCCTGAGATAATACTTAAATTTGTGAATTTCTGCAATTAGAAGCTCATTATCTCTTTAAATTTGGGCTGATTTTGTATTTTATTATTAACTGGGTCATTTTGTTTCTGGTTGCCAGTTATTACCCAGCAGTTATTCAGAACATAAATACAAAATAACACAAATAAACACGTTTTATCTGTAGAAACACACAGGAGGATTGAGAGTGGCAGGGTTTGGGTGGTTGGCGCGGCGTGCGGTTGGGTTGCTCGGTCCTCAGAGAGCGGGAAGTTGGGCGTCCGGCTGCCGGCGGTGTTTAACTCCGAGACTCTGAGAGCGGAAGTGTGAAATGAGATTAGATCCTGTTTTAAAGGGAAAAGGTGTGAAAACCCACATGAGCAACACGACACGTCCCACTCGTGCCTGGCAGTCGTGCGAGCGTCGGCGCTCGTGCTTAAAGTGGAAGCTGATTGGTGGAGGAGCCGAGCTCTATCAGGACTCAGTATTTAATGAGCTGGATTCAGAATCTGTCCTTTAGCAGCAGAACCTGGAGAGAGTTTCAGCTGAAGCTCTGGAGATGCTGGAGCTCTTCGCTTTGATCAGGGGTGGATTTAGTTATGAGCTCTGGCAACCGAGCAGCGTGGCTTTCTGCCGTCAGCGTCCGTGCACTTAAAAATAACGCTGCTACGTTTATTAGGTCCTTTAAATGTCGTAGACTCTAACATTCTTAGTTCAGTAAAAAACTAAGGTTGAATAAAAAATGTGTTTTTAACCCTTAAAATCAAGAGTTTTTAAGATGAAGAGATTAATTATCTTAAAGAATGTTTTGGTAACACTTTTTACGAATCTCTAGACGAAAGTCTGTATAAACGCATTCATAACATATTATAATGCATTCATAAGACATTTTAAACATGATTATATATATTTATAGAAATGTATAACCCACCAAAAGCATTTAAGTTTATTATGTATTACGAATCGTTTGTAATGCCTTATAAATGAATTATAATAACTAATGAATGTGTTTATAGGTTCTAATAGAAATGACATTCATAGAAAGTGTTAAAGTGTAAAGTTCTTTAATAAATTGCAAAAATATATATATATATGTTTCCTTTTTGTCTGTTTCATCATAAAGTATTTTCAAGAAATGGTCGGAGCACGGCTGCAGTTTTGCCTATAGATCAATAAAATAGAATCTAAAAATGTTTCTCACACATTTTAGTGACTCTGGTTAAATTAGTGTTTCCAGTATCAGAGAGTGTATCAGTAGAGGAAGCTCCTCTGAGAGGAGGAAGTGAGATCATGTACACAACCTTCAAAACTCCAGCTCTTCATCTCTCCTCTAATTAATGTTGCTTATCAATTTGATTTATTATTGATGAGTTGCCCAAAGCACAAAACCAACAGCTTCCATCTCCACCAGAGCTGCTCCTCCGAGACCCCGGAGCAGAGGGAGGGAGGGGGGGGCGGAGACCAACTCTCTCACATCCACTCTGACGCTCTCGCGCTCTGAGCTCTCACGCTCTAAGCACTCACTCTCGCGCTGTGCTCTCGCGCTCTGTGCTCTCGCGCTCTGAGCTCTATGCTCTCACTCTGTGCTCTCGCGCTCTGAGCTCTCACTCTGTGCTCTCGCGGTCTGTGCACTCGCGCTCTGTGCACTCGCGCTCTCATCAGAGCGGTGCTTAATAAACAGAGTAATGCAGTTTTGGTACAGGGAGAGGAACAGACTGCGGACGCTGCTGAACATCTGCTGGTGTGAAAGTCGTGTTTGTTTACAGTTTTGATGAAAGGAAAACAGAAGAGTGAAGACGTGAATCTTTAATCTGCATCACGACGACGAGATTAACGTTCTGTAGAAACATCAGATCAGAGAAACTCTGCTTCACTTCTACACTTAATTCTAATTATCCACTCGCTGAATCAATCAGGACTCAGAGAGTTACGCTCTAAAGGCTGTAATTACCCAGAATTCCCCTTTATATTAAGTGTCTCCAATTACTCAGTAGTTACACAGTACTGCAACGGGCCTCATCATAACCATTAAGTAATATCACATTCGTTACATGTTAAATCTCTTGTCATGTATGATTTTTTATGCATCATAGCATAAAAAGTGTAATAACTAATATGATACTTATTTATAATAATAAAACTTTTTAGTGACAGATTTTTTTAAAGTGTTCTAGTAAATAGATATATTAAATACCCTTAAATGATATTAAACTAAATATTATTGGAAGGGTTATAATCAAACCACAGCATTTAGAGCATTATGTGTGTAAATTATTTAGGTTATATCATACAAGCAAAATGAACTAGACTCTAAGTGATAATTATTAAAGTATTAAAAGCTAGCTTACATGTCTGCAGGACATTATAATATTATTATAATACTTTATAATACTGCGAAGCTGGTCTTAAAATTGTCTTAAAATTATGAATTTAATTTGTTTAACCCACATTCTACAGTCTATCTATGATTTAATGATATCAATAATTACTATAAATCAATCATTATTGATTTTTTTTATGATCATCAAGTATTTGAGGTTGAAAATATTTTATATGTTATAAATATTGTACGTTTTAAATCATTGTAAAATGTAAATGATGGCGTGTCAGAGCTGGATGCTCTGCTGTATCTCAGAGGAGCTGTTTTATCCTCTTAGTTCTCTCAGGAGTTCCGGTCGGCCTCCAGCGAAAGACCAGAACAGCCGATTAAAATCAGACGAGTTCTCCTGCTGCAGGCTCTCGCTGCTCCGCTCACCTCCTCCTTCATCCTCCAACCCTGCAACAAGACCTCAGATCCACCTCGAGTGGCCTGAGGAACCCGGGAGAACACCGGCGACAGATAAACGTTTCCAGCCCGAGCTTCTTCTCCTCTGTTTGGGGTCTTTATTAGAACATATTAAATTTACTGTCATCTTCACTGCTTTAATTACATTAGTGATAAGAAGCGTATGTCTTCCAGAGAGGCTTGTTTTTCTCTTTCCTCCGGCGGCAGCGTCTCTGAGCGAGCGGACGAATACCCGGACTGGAACTAAACCCATTATGTCCAGTTCAATAAACAGGGATAACGGCTCAGATAGCTTTAATTAATCCAGCAATCGATGCAGACTAATAGAGATGTTCCACCCCCTCCTCCACAAATCCTGTTTATTTTCAGTTTCCCACCAAAATACAAACAGATGGTATTCTTAAAGATGGCTGGAACTTCTGAAAGTCGATGTCAGAAACATACAGGAGCAAAACTTATAATTAAACTTATAATTATTACCATAATACCAATAATTCAGATATACAGACTGTCTCACACCCAAACAACACTAAGTAGAGTATTTATAATACGTAGAAGAAATGTACAGACACTACAAGGCCGATCACGAGGAAAAAACATAGTGATGGGGGTTATAAAACAGATAATAAACAGATAATTGAAACACAATAAGGGGCTCAATATTAGAGGGAAGAATCGTGACAGTTGGGCTTGGATAAATTAAAAGAACAGAACAATACATGTAGATATTTTGGAAGAGCATTAAGAGTCCTGTATTAGTGATCTATAGGCGAGCCGTCAATCATGACCCGTGCAGTTTGATTTATGGTGTCAGTCTGTCTTTGCTATCGTAACCACAGGAAAAGTACACCTTGTGCGGCTCACTAATTCTCTTAATAAATCATGAGTGTGTTTTGGGAGTAGTCGAATGTGTGATGATCTTATATTTATTGTTTATTTAACGTTAATGTTGGTGTTCATCGGGTTTTCACTGCATTTGAACTCAGACTGGATTTCTCTCGGCTCTTGCTGATTTGCTGGATTGTTCTTTTTTCTATGAGCTTTTTTTTTTATATCTCTGCTTTTAATCTCTGAGCAAATCGAGAGCCGGCGACGACTATTTGTGTTGTGAATTATGCAGCAATATAAATTTAATTAACCTTAAGGCAAGAGTTTCATCATATTGAACATACATATTTAAATGGATGTGATTTGCATGACTAGGACAAATGGAAATGAGGAAGTGGCGGGGACGAGCGCGTTCTTCCTTCTGTTTATCCCAAAACTGAATTCTGGGAAAAAACACACGGAGTATAAAAAACTGAAGAAAGCGTAACTGAGTGTTCAGAAGCTCTCAGCGATTCCCTCTGTCGCAATTCCAAAACACGCATTACAGTGAGTACATTTAATTAGAGCTATCTCGACTCGGCTGTTTTAATCCGTAGCTCCTGGCAAACATGAAGCTTAATGTGGTGGAAAATCGTGATTTTAGAGGAGATGAAATAATGATGTGAGTCTGTGGCTTAATCATGTTGACATATGCGATCTGTCCTCTTGCTCACTGTGTGTGTGTGTGTGTGTGTGTGTCCTGCAGGCAGCTGTTCATTTGAGGAGCACTACAGTAAGTGTGGGTACAGCGTGGCTCTGGGGACCAATGGCTTCGCCTGGGAGCAAGTCAACACCTGGGAGAGGCCAACTATGGACGCTGCTGTTCCCACAGGTACAGGAGCTCTGGGAATATTCTCTCTCTCTTTATCTCTCTCTTTTTCTATCTTTCTGCATTTATCTTTCTCTCCATGGTTCATGGTTTGACCTTCATTCCCCACCTCACCTCTTTATATCAGGGAAACTAATTTCTGTGCCTTTAAATTGACCAAAGAATAAAATAGATCCAGTTTGGGTTCAATATTGTGGAATTATTGCAACTCAAAAAGCAAAAAGCATGCTAATTGATTTTATATCCCATAATAAGCCATAATAATCTTGAATGAACACTTTAGGATGTTCCAGGGCAGTTAGGAGGGTCTTGCTCTCGTACAGGTATTCAAACACTCCCACAATAAACACTACCTACTTTTTTATTAATTCCCATGTTTCTGCCACAGTAGGATGGTATTAGCATCCGAGATGCAGAGATGCTGTTAATAAGGAGCCAAAAAACTGGTAAAATATGATAAGGAGTTCTTATAATGCCTAATCCAGCATCTGTTTACAAATAAAGTCCCTGAATTTCGAGTTTGAGATCACTAGTGGATAGAGTAACTGGCCTTTCAATTGGAAAGGAAAATGAGTACAATTATAAAAAAGAATAAAGTGATTTTCACAGCCTCAATAAAATCACAACACAGCCAAGAATTTATAGAATTATTGAATATAAAACCATGTTTTTTTTTACAATATTTAAATCTATTTTCCAAAGAGTTGATCCAAATGGTCCAGCTGCCACTATGATCAGGAGATCGCTGGTTTGAATCCCAGTCATGCAGCTTGTCATCAGCTGCCGGAGCCCCGAGAGAGCACAGTTGTCCTTGTTCTCTCTGGCTGGGTACAGTAGATGGCGCTCTCTCTTTCCCCTTATCACTCCTAGGGTGATGTGGATCAGCACAAGGCTGCGTCTGTGAGCTGATGTATCAAAACTCAGCAATGCTGCATCATCAGCAGTTTAAAAAGAGGCGGAGTCTGACTTCACATGTATTGGAGGAGGCGTGTGCTGGTTAATCTTTACTCTCCTGGTTTCTGGTGTTTGAGCATCACTAGTGAAAGGAGGAGCCGCAGCTGAATGGGTGAAACAATTGGTCGAGCTAAATTGCGAGAAAAATTGACTTCAATCTCTCGATATCTCTTCTAGACCTCATCAAGACTCAAGTCTCAATGTCTCCACATGTCTTTTCCATTACGCAGAGCAATCAAGCTTCCCGTCACTCTCAGTAAACCGTCTCCTATAGCCCTCCACCCCCCTGTCCCCCGTCCCCCACCGTCCCTTACAGCCAATAGACCCAGCCGGAGAGACCCGTGTCCAGCCGCCAGTTAACTGAACGTCCCTCAAATGACTGATGCTCAGCTCTTACACTCACTTCACTGCTACAGCAGATTGCTTACACTCTCCACCAGCGAGCGCCGCGGCGTCCCGGTGAGGGGGGGGCGAGGGGGGGCTATACGAGGCGCAGGGCACCATAACAGGGCCGTACGGGGGCTCAGATCAGCGGGACGGGTCTATTATCTGCTGAGGAAGAGGCTCCGGAGTTAAAGATCAGTCCTTGACCTGTGCTGGAATTGAAGGCGTAACAGGAGATGAAGCCTTCCGGCAAAAATCGAGGACATGAGCTGTCGAGAAATGAAACCAGGCCAAAATAAAAAAATACATCAAAGGTTTTTCTTTTTTTTAAGCAACAAGCAGATCGGGTTTGATAAAAATATGCAAGTGCTTATTAATAAATTAACAACAGGAAAGCCACCATCTGCCCGCCTGTTGAAGTCATCACTATCTGATTGTCTAATCAAGGGTGTTGTAGAGGAGGGGGGGTGGAGGAGGTGGAGTAGATGGTGGAGATGGAGGTGGGATGTGATGGAGGGTGGTGGGGGGGTTGGTTTAGTGGGCCACTCTGTCTCTCCTGTGGAGACGAACCACTCGCAGACTGTCTCTCTGATTGAGTCTGGCTTCTACTGCAGCTCTGCTTCAATTACACTCCTGATGCCAGACCTGATAGAGACAAAGAGAAAGATGAAAATGAGGAGAGAAGAACAGAGAGAGAGAGAGAGAGAGAGAGAGAGAGGGAAGGGGAGGGGAGGAGTGATCGAGCTCAGATGGGAAGAAGTGTGTTGGTGCTAATATGTCCTTGCATGACAGGAAATGTAGTCTGTCAAATACTCAGCATAACCTATCTGACATATTTTACACTGAGAGAGAGAGAGAGAGAGAGAGAGAGAGAGAGAGGGGAAGAAGAGAGAGAGGAAAAGTACGTTAGCATCTTAGGTTATTCTGAACAGTGCAGTTTAATGAAAGACTTGGAAAAGCTCTATCTGGGATTCATTGTGTTTGGCAACATTTTCAAATTCAGTGAAAACAATTCAGGATGATTATGAAACAGAGTGGTAGGTAGACATACAGACAGACACACCAATCAACCGATAGATATATACAGCTCTAAAAAAATAACTTAAAAATGATGAGTTTCTTTGATTTTACCAAATTGAAAATCTCTGGAATATAATCAAGAGGAAGATGGATGATCACAAACCATCAAACCACCAAACTGAACTGCTCGAATTTTAGCACCAGGAGTAAAGCAGCATAAAGTTATCCAAAAGCAGTGTGTAAGACTGGTGGAGGATGAAAATATATGAAAAGTGTGATTAAAATAGACAAAAGGACTTTTATAGAGCACAGATTCAAGTAAAACTAAGCTAAATTATTCTCTTCTTCCAGTTACTGTCACACCCTATAACTTAGTTATAAAAAGTATATTATATATTATTATATTATATACTACTTATAGTGCATTGTGGTTGTTATATATATATATATATAAATGGATCTGCTGATCACTGAGGGTTCTCCTACTTGTCCTTAAGAAGAGTTAAGTGGACAGTAGTAAAGGCATCACTCACTCATTTAAAAAAAAATTGAGCATTTATTTTGGTTAAACTTCACTTTGCTATAATAGTAACCTGGAAGATGTATTTTTATGCTGTATGATGAGCATGTAGAAGCTTGATGTTCTGTGAGGTGCAAGTATGATCTAATATCTCCCTGTGTTTCGTCTGATTCTCAGTAGCAGTTTGAGGTAAATGAGTGCAGTTCTCTGGTCTTTATCGTAGAGAGAAAGTTTAACTAGCCTGACAAAAGGAAGAGCAGAAGAAACAGAGCTCCACACTTTTCAGATTTGCCTCTGGATTTCTATAAAACCTGAAAATGACAAGCAGCGCTGAGGAGCTTTATCAGACGTAAGCTGTCTCCCATGCGCGACGCTTCAGAACCCAAACTCAACGCTCTCCTCCAGTAAAGCGTCTTTAGGCCCGGCGGTATTTTTAGACGGTGGGAGTTGGATTCAGGGTCATCAGCGACTCCTTTGAAGCTGAAATCCCTCCTGTCTTTGTAAACCTGCAGCGCACTGAAGGTAGACTTGGTGTGTTTTGCTGTGATGTTGAAATCTATTCTGATTGTAGAGGAACGGTTTGTTTGTGAACTCGCGACGGCTTTGTTTACATGCTTAAGGTTGGGCTTGCTTGAGGTTGGAATGACAAAAAAGCTTGACCTAATTTCCTAATCTCTCTTTTCTCTTTTTATATTTTTATATTTTTATTTTATAAAGTTTTTCTTGAATTCGCTGCTCTCGGCTGACTCTTCGACGCTCTTTGAATCAACCGTCTGGCAGCAAATCTATCATTTTGACACGATGCGTTTAGATATTTACTGCCTGACCATTCCCCTGAAATGGAAGGTCTCTCTCGGCGCTTGTTTCTGGAATGGTAATGGAGTTGGGAATTACAGGCTGTCAGGGCAGAATTGCATTAATGCCGGCCGCAGGAGGGTTGCTGGTGCCTGATGAGGGTAAAGGGGTTAACTAGCCTGTCTCCTTATTTTTGTACTTGGTGATGATTTGAGTGCTCTTGTGGACGGCGCTGCTTGATTGCACGGCTGATTTTTTTTGGGTGTGTGAGAGCTGAGAGCTGGGTGGGCGCTGGGGTTGGTGGTGATTGATGAAATCTTGACAGGGATGAAGCGAGAGTGAGAGTAAGTGTACACATAAAAATGTGTGGCCATGAACAGAACTGTCAGCAAAGAAACACCAGTAGCAGAACAAGCTCTTCATACTAACACCACCCCTCTCAGTGATGGGAATAATACTATACTGCTCACACTGGGCTCTCTGAGTGACGGCGAACACCAACTGGAAAAGAGCTTATTTCTTATCTTATTTCTTATCTTATTTCTTATCTTATTTCTTATCTTATTTCATAAACATATCAAGCATTTCTATAGATGCTGAAAGCTGATCTACTGGCCTTTTATATTGACTGCAGTAGATCTACAGTATATTGGAGGGGTCGGACTCTCTAAGCTACACTATGGGCCCTATTTTACACCCTGCACAAGGTGCGCTGTGATGCTCATCGCTATCTTACACCCCAACTAGATAGATAGATAGATAGCTAGATAGCTAGATAGATAGATAGATAGAGTTATTATATTAGCAATACAGTGGTTTAAACAGCAGCAGAGTTTCTGAATTTATCTACACTGATGGGCGTGGTGTTCGGGAAATGAGGTGTGTTTTTCAGAAACAAAACAAGATGCAGTACTTTTGCAGAATGCATAATTAGTCTATAGGCTAATAAAGATATCAACAAACAGCTGTGTATTAAATTACAGCTGCAGAGCTGTAAGAGTGGACCAGTTGTTGAATGAAGCACAAAGCTGTATAAAAAATAAAGTTTAATCTGAAGATGTTGGAAGATTTAGAATTAAGGCTTAAGTTTAAATTTAATATTTTACCAATCAACTACTTCATTTGTGCTAAATATTGAATTGATATTACATTTGGTGGCTTGATGATTGCCTGTATTAGCTTATAATCCGCTCTATAGAGCATGTAGAGAAATACTCAGAAATATCAGTAGAATTGAACTTAGTAGTAAATTGGTAGTAAATAAATATAATTTCACAACCTTTTCTTGTGATTGTGATGAATCACTGCATAATAGGGAGACTTCGCAAGAACTGTCTGATGTTTGGAGATGTTCTGATCCAGACTTCTAAAACTTAGAGTTTGGTTCTTATCAAAGTGTCTCAGAACTTCAGGAACTGACTGTTCACTGCTGCGTATATTATATCCACAGCTTTTCAGAATCCAGTCTCTGAATCCAGATTAACAATGTTCTTCACTTGTTCTGAACTTATCAGTGGTTTTAATGTTCAGGCTGTATAAGTAGGGTGTATCTATACCTGTAGTACAACAGAAAAATAGATCTGCATCAGAAAACCTGCACAGAACTTTGAACGAATCCCGTCTTTCTGTCTCTTTCTGTCTTTTTCTGTCTTTTTCCGTCTCTTTCTGTCTCTTTTTGGCCGCGGTTACTGAGAGCATATTGTGTGCGGTTCACTTCAGTGAGCACATTATTAAATAAGGACTTATCGTTTAGCAGTAAATCCTGAATATATTAGAGTGAGCGAGAGTGAGAGCGAGGGAGGACAGTGTGTAAGAAAGAGAGATAAAGTGGTTTGATCTGTCCCCTTTTAACAGATAAGTAGGAGATAGAAGCTCGTCCTTTTGACTGACACTAATTCCCTCGGCACAACTTCACTTCACACGTACCTCTCACGCGTCACGCCGTGCGACAGACTGCTGAACCTTCAGCCACAAGAAGAGCCATTAGAGCACGAGCCTCACTCCCAGAGCACTCCACACCGTTAACCCCACACCGAGCACCTCAAGCAGCTCACCCGGAATAGGAGTGCTTTCGTGGTGACCAATGGGAGCGTCCTTTGGGGAGGAACGCTGGCTAATGATGAATTTATTGGCTGATCATTAACTAATAATCTAATAATCTGTAACCATAAACATACATAAACATAATTTTTATAGTAGAAAAATAATTAGCAAGTACTACATTATTAAACTATTTAATTTGAAACCATGATGTACTTTTGAAGATATGAAGATTTGTGTAGGAAAAAAAGGTAATATTTCAGGACCAGTGCGTTTTTTGGCTTCAGTAGCTCCTCCATTTCCACTGTTGTGTTTTTAACGTGGATCTCCGTGGAAACCGTGGCACACCCAAAGTGTAATTACGGTGCGCGGCAGTGGACAAATATCTATTTTATTAAAGGCGAGGAGACGAAACTCAGAGATGTGCGTCTGGACGGGACTAAAATTACCGGAGGAGCACGGAGTTCAGAGAAAAACAGTAGATAATTCAGCCTGTAATTTTCTCAGAGGAAGTCGGAGAAAAACACCTACATGATCGTTCTGGACGGGAATAAAATCACAGAGGATAAACAAAAAAACATAAAAGAGAAAATTACCCAGAACCCCCTGAGAAACGAATCCTGTGTGGAAAGAGCTTTAGAGCCTTTTAGGAGCATCAGCTAAAAGCACTGTAATTGGAAATGAATGGGGGTAAATGGAGGTGAGCTATTTGATAACATTTCCTATTTGTTATAATGCTTCTCTGATTTCTCCTTTAATCTGGAAAATTTTGTGGGGAAAACAATGAACAAAGGAAGAGAGAGAGATTTGGAGAGTGAGAGAGCTCAGTGTGTAATGAGCCGAGAGTGTTATAGACTAAGGGCATCAGTGAAGCCCGAAGAGACGACTGAGAACAAAAGAGGTGATAGACAAAGAGATTGTGATAGAGAGAGAGAGAGAGAGAGAGAGAGAGAGAAAGTGTGAAGAGAGAGAGGTGGAGAGTGTGAGGAGAGGGTGGTAATGGATTGAGCGGCACATGCCGAGCTTGTTTACTGACTTCCAGACTCTCTAAAATGCCACCAGCTCTGTCCTACACCCAGCAGATCTTTCTCTACTACTGTTTTGTGCGTAACGTGAAATAAACCAATCAGAGCGTCTCTTGCTCATCATTCCCTTTAAGAGTAGATCAGGTGAGCTCTGACTTTGGTGGATTGCTATTGTAATGGTGCAGCTACCTGGACGTGTTCAACAAACTCTTCTCAGCAGAGGAAACTGAGCTGCTGGTTGACGCTGTGAAGGAGCTCCAGCAGCTCATTTACGGGAACAGCAATGTTATTTTATTTACTATTCTGTTTATTGTTGATGTAAAAGTTGGGTTTGTGCTGCTGTGTGTTCATGTGTGTGTAATAAGTGGGGGTGTACGCTCGGCTCGGCACAGCGCCTGTGTTACCTAGATAGCGATGAACGTCTGACTGTTGGCGAGATAAACAAGCAAAACTCCAGAAATGTACCTGAACACACCTCATTTCCAGAACACCACGCCCATCAGTGTAGATATATTCAGAAGATCTGCTGCTATTTAAGTGTCCGTTTTTCCACATAAAGAAACTTTACCTGGATAAGCTACTACTCTATGGGTTCTTCTAGGATTCTTTAGTAAAGTCACTTGTGAGAACCCAATACACCATTTGTATGATACATGGATCATTCCCTTTATAAAGTGTTCTTAAATTATAAAAAAACTAAAACAATCAATTTTTGCAAACCATAGAATTAATTCGTTTGAATTTATGAAGATAAAAAGAGTTGTAGAAAATGTGTAGAACAGGAAATTACTAAGAACATACTAAAAACTAAAGCAACAATCTTCCTGAGTTTATTGTTGGGTTTTTGCTGCAGTGGGTTGAGGAGTTTAAGGATAGTTTCTCTTCTGGAAGAGTAAAGGATGACTGTAAGATAACTTTAGTTTTTCTTCTTCTAACAAGTTTAAATCCTTGCTTCTCAGTAGCAAAAGGTCACGGCACTCTCAAGAATGAGCTCTTTATCCCTCCATCCATCCCTCCTCCTCCTGAGCCCCCAGATCTCGTCTTTTATTCATCCCTCCATCTGTCCACTTACTGATCATTTCAGTCCTCCTATCAAAAGACCTTGTAACGCCCATTACCCACAGCAGACCTGGCTTTTGTTGGGTGTTCACCTTGAGTGTGTGCTGTGTGTGTATGAGAGAGAGAGAGAAACGCTGATGTTATATTTCCTGCTTGGTCAGTGCAGGAGCTCCGACTCCAGCATTTAGAAAAGTCGTTTCTGTCGGGGGAAATGGGGGAAAAGAGAAAGAGAGAAAGAGAGAGCGAGAGAAAGCTTTAATAACTTTTTTATGATGAGGATAAGATGGCATTTATGTGGTGCTCTCCTGATCAGATTGGCCGGTCTGGGCTTGGCTGTAGGAATACTGATATCTCCTCTGAGCCGCTGGACAAACTTATTTTCTGCTCCAGTTATTGATCAGATCAGATCATTTCCATCACCGTAACTATCTACTGCATCTATTCAGCTCAAGATCAGCTTCAGAAACACATACTAATTTACTCCAGTAAAAGAAGAGCAGAATTATGCTGTAAGTTATGGTTAAAAATGATCAGAAAGAAGGTCGACAGCCAGCAGAGACGTTCGTCCCCCGCTTCAGATCACACAGTGAAGCGACGCTGAGAAATGAAGGATGATGTGTGTATCAATTCATCAGCCGAGTGCTTTACATTCGGTCAGAATCTGTTCTTCAAGTCTGGGCAGACTGGAGCTGACAGATTTGATCACTGGCTCAGAACCAATCAGCCATTAGATCTCAAACCAGCCTGTTAATCTGGACCAGAGACAGAACTGAGTCCCAACTTTCACACAAACTCCTGATAACTTCTCAGGACTTTATACACCCAGATAACATTTCCACTCATCGTTTAAACAGCAGCAGATCTTCTGAATATATCTACACTGATAGGTGTGGTGTTCTGGAAATGAGGTGTGTTCAGGTACATTTCTGGAGTTTTATCTTGTTTATCTTGGTAACAGAAAACACAGGAGCTCCACTGACTGAATACAACCTAGACAGACGCCAACAGTCAGACGTTCATCGCTATCTCGGTAACACAGGCGCTGTGCCGAGCCGAGCGTACACCCCCACTTATTACACACACATGAACACACAGCAGCACAAACCCAACTTTTACATCAACAATAAACAGAATAGTAAATTAAAAAAATAAAAATAAAATGAAAGCTGAGTCTCCATTAGAGCTCAGGGCTCTTTCAGCAAGACCCCCCATGACCCAAAGCATTCCCTAATTGTTTTATAACAATAAGAAGGTTCTGTATGAGCTGCTGCTGTTTGTCCTTTCGATCAGGCCCTGAATTATCTCTGTTGAAATTATGTTGTCGACGCTGGTTTTCCCAGCTAGCATATTTAATATGCAAAATTATTGGTGGCTCATTGGTATGTGGTTTTGGGTTTGATAACAAGGTTCTCCAATCTGCCACTGAGCAACACCTGGTCTTCACCCTACACTTCATCCATCCTGTTTAGAGCTTGTTCAGTTTATTGTAAGGTACAATTTGGGTGCAAAAATTATGTAATCTGAAGCTTTTTGTTAGAATCTGAAGAGCCACTTCTATGGAATAATTTAAAGAACAGTCTGAAGCAGCGACTGATCTATTCTAAGGGTCTCGCTCTGCATTTAATTGGGTTTAAAATACGATAAAGCTTCTTGAATTAACCGGCGAACGCGTTTAGTCTGCTCTCTAAATTTGTGTTTGTATTTCTGTCTCTTTATTAAACTGAAGGTTCTGTTAGTCACACAGCAGCACATCTCTCCAAACCACCTTAAACAAGCGAGTTCTAACATTAGCAGCTCCTTTTATATAAACACTTTATTGGGAAGATCAGATGCGCGGCTCAGTCTGAGAGATTCCATTTACCAATCCTTTTCTCCGCCGGAATATTCTGAGCTGC
>NC_064412.1:57987500-58005000 GCF_023375975.1 Astyanax mexicanus | reverse complement strand
GCCGGCTCGTGTGCAATCAGCATAAGAAGCAACTTCAGGAACCATTAGCTGATTATAGTTATGGTTTTAAACATTCATGCTTACAACACAGCCTCAGTGTGCTGAAGAAAAAGTAATATCAGAATAAGATAATAAGATAGCTGTAACTTGCTCTTACATCCTTGAACACTGAGGCCAGACAAGTTAAATAATGGGAGCAAATTGATGGTACCAGGAGCCAAAGGGGAATATTAGACGTGAAAATAGCCATGTCACATCATATTTCAGGCCCTATATTAGTGATCTGTAGGTGAGCCGTTAATCTGGCACCATGCAGCTTGATTTAGGGCGTGTCAGGGTGTGTCTTTGCTATCGTAACAAAGTGAAAGGTACAGCATGCTAAGATTGAAACATGCAAAAGTCATGTACTAAATCTCTTAATTAATTATGGGTGTGGTTTTTAAATAATTTTGGGCGTAAAGTGAAATAAACCAATCAGCATCTCTTGCTAATCATTCCCTTTAAATGTCAGGTGAGCTCTGACTTTGGTGGATTGCTATTGTAACGGTGCAGCTACCTGGAGCTACAGGAAACTGAGCTGCTGGTTGACGCTGTGAAGGAGCTCCAGCAGCTCATTTACGGGAACAGCAATGTTATTTTATTTACTATTCTGTTTATTGTTGATGTAAAAGTTGGGTTTGTGCTGCTGTGTGTTCATGTGTGTGTAATAAGTGGGGGTGTACGCTCGGCTCGGCACAGCGCCTGTGTTACCGAGATAGCGATGAACGTCTGACTGTTGGTGTCTGTCTAGGTTGTATTCAGTCAGACGCCATTCAGTCCAGAAATGTACCTGAACACACCTCATTTCCAGAACACCACGCCCATCAGTCTAGATATATTCAGAAGCTCTGCTGCTGTTTAAACCATGCAGGAGGAAGATAGGAGTGAATATAGACGGTTGGTGGGGTTTAAGATAGTGATGAGCTGTTGTTTTATATACAGTATATCAGAAGCAGTAGGGCTACATGGGAAAAGTGAACAGGCACCAATGACCTAGACTCACTGTCACACCCCCCCACCCCCCCTGCACCACCCCACCCTCATGTTTCAGGTGGAGGGAGGATGATGGAGGGATTGGGTCAGTAAAGGTGTGCTGGTCACGTTTCAGTGCCTCAGTGCAGATTCCCACCCGGATAACAGCGAAGAGAAATCACTTTCACCTGAGGCCTCAGGAAAAACAGCATCCAGCCCCAAAACAGGATAAATGTCGCCCAGAATTCCAGGTTTTTTCTCCTTGACTCCACAACAATCGGCCGGGTTTGATGAATGGCGAGCCCACAGACCCGGCGACATTTTGGTTGCTGTGGGATATTTTTATACCCAATGGGGTTTTTAAAGACAGATGGCTTCTGGTCTGAAAATCCCCCACATCCTTTCCCTTCCCTCCCGACTCTAAAACGCTCAACTACCCTCTAAAATTAGCAAAGAGCATTTATTTATTTATTAATAGCCTCAAATTTAACAGTTTCAACATCACTGGAAAATATAACAAATATAAAATGTCATTGCGATCGGTCATGAGTCGCCAGGTCTGTATAGAACCCTCAAAGGGGATTGCCAATTGAATACAGAACAGGCATATGTACAGACCACTTCAGTTTCTGGATCAGTTTCTCTGATTTTGCTATTTATAGGTTTATGTTTGAGTAAAATGAACATTGTTGTTTTATTCTATAAACTACAGACAACATTTCTCCCAAATTCCACATAAAAATATTCTCATTTAGAGCATTTATTTACAGAAAATGAGAAATGACTGAAATAACAAAAAAGATGCAGAGCTTTCAGACCTCAAATAATGCAAAGAAAACAAGTTCATATTCATAAAGTTTTAAGAGTTCAGAAATAATCAATATTTGGTGGAATAAACCTGGTTGGTTTTTAATCACAGTTTTTTTCATGCATCTTGGCATCATGTTCTCCTCCACCAGTCTTACACACTGCTTTTGGATAACTTTATGCTGCTTTACTCCTGGTGCAAAAGTTCAAGCAGTTCAGTTTGGTGGTTTGATGGTTTATGATCATCCATCTTCCTCTTGATTATATTCCAGAGGTTTTTAATTTGATAAAATCAACTGTTCTCTTATTTTTTCAGAGCTGTATATGGATATACAGAAATCCACCCTTAGTTCTGTTTTGCGTATAGAATTCCTGATTACTGTTGATATCTGGGAGATATAAAACAACACTTATCTCTGAAGCCAGCGTGCAAACATACACACGCAGGTCCCTCACTGCTAAAGTGTTTAGAGGAGCTGCTGCAGGTCTGCTGATGGACTAACAGCGTTCAGAAGATCAGTGGAGTTAGGAGAGTAAAGGTAAATTGTTTTGTTTGGATGAGCAGCTTCAGTTTAATCAGGATGGAGCGTCTGCAGCTTCTGTCCCTCAGATCAGCCATCGATCACCGCTGGATCTCACACTGAGATACACACCCCTCCACAGGGTTTCACACGCGGCGGGACATGTATCAGTGTGTGTGTGTGTGTGTGTGTGTGTGTGTGTGTGATGGTATGGTGTAATCGATGGTACTTTGCGATGTGTTTCTGGACTCTTGTCAGTTTCTGGATTCAGTGGATGCAGTGAAGTGGAAGACATGGATCACAGTTGACCCATCTGTAGCCAGACTGTGTATAAGTGTGTGTGTGTGTGTGTGTGTGTGAGACACTCTAAATCAGTGTAAGTCTAGACGCTGGACGGTGTGTAAAGCTGATACTGAAGCTGAATGGTGAAATGGGCCTCGTTCCAAATCAAGGTCATTATCCCTTTGCTCTACACCCTACTCCCTGCCAAGCACACTTACCTCACACTCTGTCTCTTTCTCTCTCTCTGTCTGTCTCTCTCTCTCTCTCTCTCTCTCTCTCTCAGCCCCACGCTGTTTTAGCTCCTGCTGTCAGGCTGTCAGTTATATTGCTATTATCTCTGACCGTACGCTCCACTCGGCGCCAGCTGGGAGCGCCGCTATCGCGCAACTTCTGAGCGCGAGTGTGAGAGAGTGTGCGTTTTCTCGTCCAATCATTGTCTTTTTTATTTTCCTACATGCCCTCTCTCGTTCCACCTTAGTACGTCTCAGTGTCTCTCGCTCACTTGCTATATTTGTCTCTCTGTTAGTATCAGTGTCACTCTCTCTCTTTCTCTAACTCTGGACTTTTTTCTTTCCTACATATACTGCACCCTATTTTAAATCGATTCCTTAAGGAAGCATCTAGAAAAGGTGGTTGTTACAGCGAGGATGATGTGAATTCTCGGTCATAAGATCAGCCACAGCCTGAGCTCATTCACAGCTCAGAAGAATCAAAGTGAAACTTAAAGTGAAGCGATGCTCTGTTTTGTTTGAGTGTCATCAAGCACAAACTATTCAGACTAAATATCAGAAAATTGGATTTTGGGGCACTTTTACCTGCAGAGTGAATGTAGCCACTATGTAGTCTGGTTAAAATAGGCTGTGGCTTGTTTGAACTATTGGTTCGGGTGATTTCAGCTGGTGAGACCCAAACAAACTGCAGAGTGGTTTGTTTGTGATAAGAATTAATCAAATATACACCATATGTTTGAGCTAAACTTTCACTCTGGCCAGATGCATGACACACACAAATACCAGTCACACAGTTTATTAATAAAGGAATTAGCTTTCAAGAGTTGGTCAAAATCAGCAAGGTTGCAGCAAAAGTAGCAACAAACCAGAGTATGAAAAGACAATGTGGATCATAAACAGGATATCCAAAAGGAAAGTAGAAGGTCAAGGCAAAAGGAGATTTGATAAATAAACAAGGGTCAAAAACGAGAAAAACAGACAATACAGGACTAAGCCAGAGAGTGGTTGAAAAATACAAAACACAAAACAAACAAAATGCGAGGTAGAAGAGCTAGAGAACAACAATAATTCAATAATGTGGAGGAGTGAACTAAAATCAAGGTGTATTTACGCTGGTGAGAGCAGGTACGAGCAATCTAGAAGCTCGGTGAGCTGGAACACCAAAGCATCATGTGATCAGTAATGTCTCGGTGGTCTGGTGGAGATGCATGCTGGGATATGAAGTCTTTAATGTGTGTTTTAGAGCCCATGGCAGCAGACTGACATAATCAGGACTGACATAAACGGCTGTTCAGGTGCAGTTTGAACTGATTTATTACCCAGAAAATTACTTTTTTACTTATGATAAACTGCACTGATATATGCTTTAGTCTGTAACACAGAAAAATCTTCCTGTATTTACTTCCTTGATCTTGCCCCAGACAGGTCTATGAGACTATGTGCTCACATGGTTTCTTGTGACAAACAAAAAAGTTAGAAATCAAACCAAGTAGAAAATGCGGAAAATGTTAACAAATCTTAAAAGAAATCTAAAAACATATTATATGTTCCAAAAAATGATTTTAAATCTTTAATCCAGCTGGATTGTTTGTCTAAATCTCAGCTCTTTAGTAATGTATTTATTCCAAAAATAATCCTTTTTTACGCTATTTCTTCCACAGCTGTGGGAATGTGCTTCATTATTGTTGAACTGCAGCTCCGACACTTTCATCAGTCCAGCTCTGAACTGCAGAGAGAGCTTTATAAACCGAGTCTCTTCCTTTATCTGAGCTGATTGTGGTGAATATGGGGGATTTGTTTGATGTGTAGATGAGATGCTCTGTACTGTAGAATAAATATATTTCAGTGTGTTGTTAGTGTTAGTCTGTGTGTTTTCTCTCGGACTCTCTGGGAAATTTAAACACCGTTGTATGAAGCCACTTGCATATCTTTATTTTCCTCCACATCACCAATAATAATCCATGATAATAATCCAGCAGCTTCGGCTCATTTTTCCCAACATCCTGGAGCTGATTGGTCCTCGGCCGCAGCAGGAGACTTCCCCCCGGGCGGATAAATGCCAGGCTTTGTTACGGCCGTAGAGCTGAAGGGCTTCAGAGAGCCTCTTTGTCCGGACTGAAACTCTCATTTGTGAGATGATAAGAATTTATGCCTGTTTTTCTTTTTTTGTTCGTGGCGCAAAAATGTCACCGGGCTTCGTCTCAATCTCGGCACTGATTTGTGGTGAAAGTTTCAGCTTTGTGGTTTGTGAATGTCATCTCTGTGGGCTTTATTTTGATGTATGCGCCTGTGTTTACGGCCTCGTTCCCAAATGCCAAAAAGCACAAATTGGGAAAAACTGTCAAACACAAAAGGCCAAAATAAACATAAATCCTGCTGATCTCTGTTTCCCACAGCAGGGCTTCTGGAGGTTCTTCTCCCCGAACTGAATTATCCCTAGATAAGCTCTGAAACCTGTCATAGCAGTGTTTTACTTAAGTTCCCTTCATGTTCTGTTGAAAATTCATTTATGATCCTGTAGATCCTCTATATTCTTCTTGTTTTTGGACTTTTTCTGGGTTTTCTAGGAAAACAATTCTATCAAATCTCTAGAAATCCACCACCCATCATACAGTCTACCATAGCAGGGAAGATAAAAACAGTATCAGTATCATCAGTATCTTCCTCTGAGACACATGATGCTCACTGGAACTCAACACACTTGCAGGAGAACACTAATACCTTATTCTTTTACATTAGCTAATAGTCACCCCCATGATGGGTAGGGGGCACATCCTATTCACCCAACATCACCCTGTCCCTAAACTTGTTTTAACAAGTTAATTTACCATTTATTTAAAGTTATATACAGCTCTTGGAATTAAAATTAAGAGACCTCTTTAGTTTCTGAAACATCTTGGCATCATGTTCTCCTCCACCAGTCTTACACACTGCTTTTGGATAACTTTATGCTGCTTTACTCCTGGTGTAAAAATTCAAGCAGTTCAGTTTGGTGGTTTGATGGTTTGTGATCATCCATCTTCCTCTTGATTATATTCTAGAGGTTTTTAATTTGGTAAAATCAAAGAAACTCATCATTTTTAAGTGGCTTTTTATTTTGTTTGTCTTATCTGCAACTGTCCTTTATATAGTAACATTTTAACAGATGGACATCAAGCAGCGTTGTGGAAAATGTATTTTCTTTGCTGCTTTACTGCCCCAA
This sequence comes from Astyanax mexicanus, assembly GCF_023375975.1. NCBI lineage: Eukaryota > Metazoa > Chordata > Actinopteri > Characiformes > Acestrorhamphidae > Astyanax > Astyanax mexicanus. Next base: position 57,998,947 of record NC_064412.1, on the reverse strand, counting down.
CAGATATGCAGTGTAATTACCCCTTTATGGGCAGCTGTACACATATACAATACACAGTACAATATACAGAAGTAATTTCTGAAGTGAGAGAAGCATGTGGACTGAGGCGGGAGGGTGATGTTACAGGGTTTATACACATGTGACTCAGGTTATACACTGCTGAGGTGTTCAAGGACTCAATGAGTTCAAGAAAAGCATCTCAGTATCTACAATATTCCTTAAATCGAACGTTTTTTCTTTCCAAAGAGAAATAAAGAGAAAGATCTCTGTGCTGTATTGCTGAAAGATCACTGATTTATAAATGTACTTTTGTAAGGCATTAATTAAAACAGCAGAATTAACCGAGACTAAGATGATATTTTAGTAATGATATATGTTTTAGTATTTAAAGCACAGTATTTTTTTATTAAGTCTGTTTAATGTTTTTTTCAAGTAGTCTAGTAACTGGCTATCTTAAGTATTAACCTTTATAATGTGTTATAAGTATGTTTATAGAGTGTAATAGACACCAGTTATTCAAGATTATCAGGAATTGATTACTACACTGTGGTTAACACTTACTAAATATAGTAAATAACTCTACTTTAATTCAGGTTTGAGTTTGTGCTTGCTCTAAATAGTTTCTTGTGATAATAGACTGAGATAATATGTAAGATAATTATTGTGATATTAAGTTTTATATGTCAGCAGAGGCATGCTGTTCTCACAGCCCACTTTTTCACACCTCAGTTGTTTAAAGCTTTGGTTAAATAAGGAGTCTGTGCTGTGAAACACTGTGTGCTGTTTGTTAGATGCTTTTTTTATGAATATGTGTTTTATTATTGTTGAGAACTGGAGTTTAATAGCAGCTCTGATGCTTCTTGGCCCAGATAAGAGGAGAATAGTCACTTTACTGCAGGAAGTGTGGAGGGAAAGTGCTTTAAAGTTCTCCAGCAGATGTACGAGGGCTGAACTCTGGATGAGTGTAAGAACAGATATGTGGAGATTGCAGTGAAATGACTCAGTTAGCGCTGATTCTCCACGTAAACACGCTTTTCATCTGGAGCCGAGCTTTTAAGGCTCGGGGGGAAAGCGAGCCCCGTAGGTGCGCAAATCAGAGCCGAGCACGAGAGAGAGCGCGAGAGCGTTTTACCACCTGATGCAAAATTAATTAATTGCATCTTTTGTTCTGAAAGCTTTCGTCTGCTGCTGTAATTGGATGTTCGTTGGCTTTTGATTAAGAGAAAATGGTCCATATCAACAAACACTCGCAAACACTCAAAAAGGCATAAATCAAGGCGAAGTTCACAGGAGGAGGAAGAGAGCAGGTGGCCGGGGGCGAGACTCCTGATCGCCGCGGTTCCAGTCAGATTTCCGATTGGCTGATCGTCTGATTGGCTGATTTGCAGATATGCATCGCCGCTCGCCGCGCCGGCCGCTGATAGTGACACTTTCATTATTGATTTTCCACTTATCAGATTATTGTCGCGTCTGCGGAGAGGGGAGGGGGCGGGGCTCGTGCCGCGGACCCTGTCGGACCGTATCAGTCTGCCGAGGGCTCACGGGAAAAGGTCAGTCAGGCGAGAGGACGCGAGAGCTGGCGCGATTTAAAAAAAGGTTTCCAGCGAATCGCGCTGTTAGCCGACGGCTTTCTGACTGCACGCCAATCAAATCACATTCAGCCCTGCAAACAGGACGAGGCTGTTTCTGCTGGGGTGGGGGGTGGGGGTTTGGGGGGGGTGGACGGGTGTGTGTGTGAGTATGAGTATGTGTGTGTGTGTGAAAATGTGTGTGTGAATATGTGTGTGTGTAATCAGGGCATGGGGAGGCGCGTAGCGTCGTATCATGAAGGTCCATTACACACTGAGGACGGGGAACATATGGGCCCTGGCTCAGACTCCCACCGCCTCTCTCTCTCTCTCTCTCTCTCTCTGTATCCCTCTCTCTCTCTCTGTCTCTCTCTCTCTCTCTGTCTCTCTGTCTCTCTCTGTCTCTCTCTCTCTCTCTCTCTCTCTCTGTCTCTCTCTCTCTCTCTCTCTGTATCCCTCTCTCTCTCTCTGTCTCTCTCTCTCTCTCTGTCGCGCCTTTGTCATTTTCACGTTTTCGTTGTTATGTTTTTGCACTGATTCCTCTTCAGCCTCCTGTTCTCTCCCACAGTCTCTATACCCTCCTCTTGAGGGGGTTCAGGTCTAAACGCCTTTATATAATTAGTTCTGATGAATTCCGTACGTCCTCCTCCCCCACGTTACGGATTTGGCCGCGTTCAGACGCGGGTTTGCCAACGTCTCATCAATTAATAACGATGCAAAGAAATAATTGAATATTCAGAGTTCATAAACACAGATATATGATAGTAATAACACCCCCCTCCCTCTCTTTCTCTTTCTCTTTCTCTCTCTCGTGTGTGGAGGTGGGGGGTGGAGTGGGGGGTTTGGCGTGGTTAAATGGTTAAATAGTTAAATGTGTGAAATGGGCCGAAGCCCAACAGCGAAGCTCAGATCTGTCCAGCTCCTGGGATCCTTATGAAGATTCTGTCAGTGTGTGTGTGTGTGTGTGTATAGTGTGTGTGTGTGTGTGTGTGTGTTCACGTGAGGATGGCCCATCTGCAGTCTGTCCACAGTGTGTGTGTGTGTATGTGGGGGGGTGATGGGGGGGTGTGTGGAGTGATGCTATGTGTTTCTCCGTCTCATTCGCTCTTTTACTCCCAGCTGCTCCAAACCCAGATCTGCAGCTGACTCTCCTCCTCCATCACTGTAGATTATAAACTATAAACATTCAGCAACACATATAATCACATTTATATAATCATATTTATATCACTGTGATTCTGCTGTCATGACGACGATGATATTAATACATAATCATTTATACTGTTTACTGTTTCTCTGGAAAACTTTATTATTTTTCTCTTCCTTATTTTTTTTATCCCGTTCTACAATACTCAGAAACTACAGGATAGAAACCCACCACAGCTATTATTATTATTATTATTATTATTATTATTATTATTATTATTACTATTATTACTATTATTATTATTATTATTATTATTATTATTATTATTATTATTATTATTATTATTATTATTACTATTATTATTATTATTTATTATTATTATTATTATTATTATTATTATTATTATTATTATTATTATTATTACTATTATTATTATTATTATTATTATTATTATTACTATTATTACTATTATTATTATTATTATTATTTGGGTGGTGGGTGATTATTCTCAGCACTGCAGTGATTAGCACTGATTAGCATGGAGGTGGCCATGATGGTGGCTGCTAGAAGTTTTAAACACCAGTGGGCGGAGTCCTGTGCGCGGAATCATGTGGGCGGAGTCCGGTGAGCGGGGTCCTGTGGGCGGGGTCCTGTACCCTGTACTGATGAAGGACTAGAGGATGATGAAGGCTGTAAACTGTGTAACAACAGATTCAGATCTTCTGTCTCTGACTTTACTTTATATCTACAGGGTGTTTGACGTATAACATGTTATAAACACAGCTATATATGATGTATCATGATCACAGTTCTTAATGCATAATAAACATGGCCATAATTAATTACACTTTTTTATACATATGTATAGCCGTGCTATATGATAAAATGCATTATAACATGTTATAGGTATGCTTATAGAGTCTTATAGAGATGACTGTCACACCTGCACCTTAAGATCAGCCTCTCCAGAGTACTAATAAGCTGCCTCTGCTTTTCCCACACACCTGTTACTACTACTACTACTACTACTGCTAGAACTACTACTACTAATACTGCTATACTACTACTACTACTACTACTACTACTAATAATAATAATAATAATAATAATAATAATAATAATAATAATAATAGTAATAATGTAGTTATACCGGTATGCACTTTATCACTCCTCTCTTCAAACAGACTGATTGAAGCTCATCCCTCCTCCTCGTATCCCCCCATCATCCTGCTGCATTACTGCATTACCCCCCTTGCATATTACTGCCTCAGGTTGGGCTGTGTGGTAAATAGGTGTGTTCTGGTTCCTCTGGGGTGGGGGTTTTGGGTGTATGGGGGGGTAAAGCGGTGGAGGGAGGGAGCAGGGTGATGAGAAATGCTGTATCTTTATCAGTCTGAGCAGCAGAGGCCTGATGAACAGAGACCTGCAGTAATTGCATATTAAAGTGACAGCGAGCGGAGCCTCCGCTATCCGTCACTCGGCCTGTATTATTATGATGGCAGGAATGAGGCGTTCTCAGAATAACAGCTCTCTGTGGAAACACTCATCAGGAGTAATGACCCTCCCACCAAGACCTCCCAATACTTTTACAACCCGTGTGGAAATGGATTCTTCTTATAAAAAAGGAGGAAATAGTGATAAAAATTACCTCTGACTCTGAATCCAAGCAGCTCTTAGGTTCATATTAAATACCAGCTGTGAGACGCGTCCAACAGAACAGCTACAGATGAAGGAACAGAACTGAGCCTGAAGTTCTGTGGACTGAAGCATCATTATCATGTTCAGGTGATCTTATTCAGTTAGCCACACCCACTGCTAACGGGTATCTATAATATGGTATAATGGTTGGTGTGGTGCAGTGGATTTAGGCTCTGAATATTCATACATGCAAATATATCACCATAGATTGGCTAACAGCACTGCAGCACAAGGAGGTGGACAACAAAAACATTATAAAATAAAGACATTTTTACACTAATAACAGTCTTTGCAATGTCATTTGTTACTTTACAACATGTGTAATAATGCCCTGCTAAGTGCAGTTCTCTGTAAAGTCTCTGTAAAACACCAAATCCACCGTAGATCCTATTTAAACCTATAGTTATACACAGAGGTTGGTAGAGTCCAGGTCCAGAAAGTAAAAATCTCCGGGATGGTAAACAGAACTGTTCTAAACATCTAAACACGCTGACTTATCTCAATTGTACTTGGCTGGTGGTGTTTTTCCTCCATAGACTAATTCTAACCATTTGTTTCTTAGCTCTGAATTACTGGGTAAAGTATATAAACACTGATGTGTTATTCGCACAAATAACACAGGAATGAACTGCATGCTCTTCCTAGCACTGTTAGTTAGCTCTGACGAGAAGGTGTCGCCGCCCGGCTTCAGCTCTGCCTGTGGGCGGTCCTGCGCCGAGGTGGGGGGGCATGAATACTAATTGACGGGTTGATGTAGACACGGTGCTTTTCCTGATCGACTTTGATTGTTTTTCTGAATATTTTCTTTTACTACTACTCAGCAGCACAGTGAATAAAATCAGCAGCAGTAGGTGGATGGAGGAGGTTCTGAGGGTGAGGATTGGTCGGCTGTTGGTCGATGACTCTTCAGTATAACCTGTCAGCAATGAGAGAGCCGTACTGTAGTTCTCCTCTGGACCCTATTTAGCTCCCTGGGTTCTGGGTCTGATAGCTGGGAGAAGCAGAGCCGTATTGCTATTGATTTATCTGGAAGTGATTGGCCAGGAGTTACACTTATCTAAAAAAAAAGCTCAATCTCTATCCCCCACCCCTGAATCAGGAATAAAGACGAGATTCTATGGAAATCTGAGCACTTCACCATAAACAAGGCGCACTCTGAGCTCTGATTGTAATTGATTCTTGAAGAGCTGAGGTATCGGACGCGGCAGGCTGACCAATCACGGTCCGGCGTCTGTTTTTTTGCTTCTGTTTTTGCCGAAGTGCTGCTTTGCCGCGTGTGACACATTAAGAAACCAACAAACGGGCAAATGAGAGAGCCGGCGGTCACGCGGGAGTACAGAGAGAGTAATTGAAATCAGGTAACGTTCGGTGGAGATGCTGAAGGGTTGCATTTTTCAGTCTGTCTCCTGGGGTGAATTTCAGCTAAATTACTATTTAATTGCCTTGTTTGGACATTGATTCGGATGTAAACAGCAGTTTCACTTTTGTAGCTCCCAGAAAACCGAGAGATTTTTCTCATCGTTTCCCTGTTTGCCCAGATGTCACAGAAGCTTTCTGGAAAGAGCATTTTTGTTTGTGTTTAACGTTTCCACATGAGCCAAAGAGCACGAACAGGAGCAAACTGTTTTATTATTGGTCCACAGCAATAAGAATTAGGCAGTATTTTGTAGTAGCACTGACTGTACACACTGTAATAAATATAAATGTAAATATATTCAGTAATAAGCAGTAGTAGGGGTGTGCGGTAACTGAATGTGAAAGCACAGTTTGTATTAGGAATAAATACAGATAAATTACTAATAAAACAGATACAAATAGAGACATCAATGGTGGGGGGGGGCACTATTTACTTCTTTACTGCATCTGTCACTAAGTGTTCTTGCTCTCCGAGTTACTAATTGATTCCATCTGTCCTCCCTAGTATATACACCCCTCAGTTTGCTTAGATAAGGGCTGAGTATTGAATCTAGTTTTCCTAGCTCTTCTACACCTCATTTTATTCTTTTATATTGTTCTTTGCTGACCCTTTTTAGTATCACTGTTTCTCGTCTTTTGCCTTGCCCATTCTATTGATTACCTGTGGTTGAATGTTTTCGTAATTTTGGACCTGTCTTTTGCTTCTCCCTTGTGTTGTTGGATTTATTGTGTATGACCCTGCTTTGCCTGACCACTCTTTGGTGTGTGTTTACATTTGCTGTCATTGTGTTACTGACCCTGCCTGTCCCTCACAACTCTTGTAAGCCTAATGCCTTCTGTTAAAACTCTGTATTTTTTATCTGCGATTGTCTGTCTGTGGTGTCGCCGGCGTTTGAGCCTCTTTTAACTCAGTATTGAGTACTTACAGTAATTTCTGTATTTTTAATATTCTCTGTAATTCCATTACATAGTGTCTCTAATAAAAGTTGTTTTTCTGTATTTGTAGTTTGGATAGTTTGGGTTGTTTTAAAGTGGTTTGAAGTTATTTTTGAGTTGTGTTCATAATGATGCCTCTCGCCTGTTTTGGCTGTTGGTTCCTGGTCTTCCTGCTGTCTTTAGTAATGAGTGATGGAGACAGACGCGGCGTCTCGTATCTCGTATACCTGTAAAGCTCAGGTCCGGAGACAGGGCTGAATATGAAATGTAATCAGGGCGTCCGTGCTCCTGTTTAGGAAGGTTCACCCAGATTGGATTAGTGTGAGGAATTGATTGGCCTCATTCTCCGGCTCAAGGCTGGGTCTGATTGATAGATGCATTGTGCGCGGTGGTGTCTTCGACAATACGTGTGATGAATAGGGTGATAGTGCCGTGTCTTCCTCAGCCCTCCAATGAATCACCAGAAGCAATTTATCACCTCTTAAAAGGTGTCAGGCAGAAAAATAGGGGCTGGATGTGACGTGGGGGCTGAGCTGGTTTGGCCTTTTCCTTCTGAATTGATTTCCTTCACCTCACAGCATCCCCACTTTAATCTGCTCAACTTCAACCTAATCTATTACCCCTAATCACTAATACTAGCAGTAATGGAATGGTTGTAAAAGTTGTAGATGGGATGTTGGGTAAAGTAGTTTTAGTCACAGAGTGTCTTATATAAACAGTTGGCTTGTGTGGGTTAAAAAATCTTGGTTTCAGCTTTAATGACACATAAAAAAGTACAAAAAACATGCCAGACACTTAAATTAATGGTAATTTCACTTTCACAAATGTTATATCTAACTGACTTAAGTTAATTTATACTGTAAACCCACAATTAGTTTGAACTTAATCACATTAATTCTGTTTTGTGTAAAACTGGATATTTCCAAACATTTTTGGACATGTATACATTGAAATAGAGACCTTTTTGTGTTGAATTAACTTTGGTTCAGTTTGTTGCCATTGGCAGTTTATTTTCCATTGGCTTCAGACACTCACCGTCAGTGTCGTCTTTCCTCCCAGGCTAATCACTCTGTAACAGTGGTTAGAGTCCATTTAACATAAAATGGTGGATAGAAAGGTTCATTCTGAGTATTTATTTGAGTTGATCCCGTCTCTATTTCTTGTTACTACATGATGTCATTTCTTTAGGTTTTCTCTTTTTATGATGTACATATCATATACCTGATCCCCATACACTACTCCTTTTAATTACTACACAGTTAGACTGAGATCATCATTAGATCTTTCATTAACACTGTTCATTTGGAGAAACTGAAACATGACCGCTCGGTAGCAGCAGTTCGACTCCGGTTAGCAGCCGCAGCAGCCGTTGCTAATGAATGCAATATTTTACTGCCTGGTTTGGAGTATGTGTAATAAATTACTGCCATTTATCACAAATTGGCACCTTTGCGCCTGCAGTAATTACAAGCTTTAATCATCTAATTGCTACTCCTTTAAAGAATTGAATTATTGTCGCCGTATGTGAGGAGAAAGGTTTGATTTTTGGTTTTTTTTTGTAGGTTCACCCATGTCTTTCTCTCTCTCTCTCTGTATCTCAGTATCTCAGTATCTCAGTATCTTTCTCTCGTTCTGCTCTGCTCTGCTCTGATACTTTATCATTCAGATAATAGCGTGGCCATAAAATGGCATATTGTCTCATAAAATTTGAATAAAATGGATGTAAAGCTGCCGGCTGAAATGGTTTTATGCAGCGTGTAGTCTTTCAGCTGCGCTGCTCTCATAACAGGCAGTTATGCTTCAACTCTTATTGTCTGGATAGATGCAATATATCCAGATACTACATGTGGGAGAGTGTGTGTCTTAAAGAGCAGATAAAGCAATAGATGAAGGTCACAATCTGCTATTATTAAACTTTCTAGATGTTCTAGAGGTTTGCTGTCAGAATGAGAACATTGTATTCTACCTGTTCTCTCAGTTCTGCTTTAATCAGGGTTCATCGCCTTTTACAAGGTAAAATTTAAGCACTTTTTAAGCTCTTTTAATGCCCATTTTCAAGTTTTTACAGCACCTTTTAGCCGTGGTAAACTAATGATAGTGGTGATATCTCAGAACTGCGAATCAGTGATAATCAATATATCGCAAAACTATTCTCCACACTTCACAGTGACTAAGCTACTGAGAAAAAAATACTTCTAAGTAAGTAAACAGCAGAAATTATGTATTTATTAGTGTCAGTTTCACACAATTTAAATACCAATGTTCTTCACTGTATGTGTACCCTATTTGATTGATTGTTGGATGTGGTTGGTGCTTCTTGGTGGTATGCTGACATTACCCTGGATACCGTGGCTCTTGATGCATCACAAAGACTTGCTGTCTTGGTCACAGATGCTCCAGCAAGACGTGCACCAACAATTTGTCCTCTTTTGAACTCTGGTATGTCCCCATAATGTTGTGTGCATTGTAATATTTAGAGCAGAACTGTGCTCTTACCCTGCTAATTGAACCTTCACACTCTGCTCTTACTGGTGCAATGTGCAATTAATGAAGATTGAACACCAGGCTGCTCCAATTTAGACATGAAACCTAAAATCCCACTAAAATGATGACAGGTGTTTCAGTTTCATTCTCCAACCCCTGTAGATGTACTCAATATTATTAATTTGCTTTTTGTCACACTGCAAGAGATAGTATTATGTTTATGTGAACACAATCAGAATTGTGTTAATAGCAGAAGGAGAAGAATTTTTTTCTTTACGCGAATTTATTTTGATAGACAGTTATTTATTGTAAAGTAAATGTAGTTAGAATTTCAAACATTTTCAAACACTTTCTCCAAAATTTCAGCACTTTCCAGGCCTGGAAAACAGAACGTTTACATTTAAGCATTTTCCAGGATTTCAAGCACCCGTACAAACCCTGTTTAAACTCCGGCTCACCTGCTTCACCTGCTCATAAACCTCCCGTATCATTAATCTCAGCTCACTAAATATGTGTGTGTGTGTGTGTGTGTGTATGTTATCTTCAGGATCTTTTATGATGGTGAATGCGTCGGGTCGTGCTTCAGGACAGAAGGCTCACCTCCTGCTCCCGACGCTGAAGGAAAATGATACTCACTGCATCGACTTCCATTACTCCCTCTCCAGTCGAGACGGCCGCAGCCCCGGATCCCTCAACGTCTACATAAAGGTGGACGGTGGACCACAGGGTAACCCCATCTGGAACGCCTCCGCCCCGGTTACCGAGGGCTGGGCCAAGGCTGAGCTCGCCATCAGCACCTTCTGGCCCAATTCCTACCAGGTGAGACCAGCAGTTAGTAACGACCCTGCAGTGTGATTGGCTGAGAGGTGTTCTATGAGTGCCATTATCAGTCGGTAATGCACTGTAACCAAAGCTCTCCATGTATTACTCCGCCACATACAGGTAACCTAGCAACCTAACAGCGTTTATTGTTTATATATAGAGTCTTTAAAATCTTTCAATAAACAGTGATAATGGAACTGTGGTCGCAGCACAGCAGTATCTGCAGATACTGAGTACTCATACAATAAAAATTCTGACTTAGCTACTCGATAAGTGCCTTAAAAATAAACACTGATATCTACAGAATAGTGTTTCATTTATAATAGGTTTTATTTTAGTAAAGGGAATATTCTGCATTCCAAATAAGATATAACAATAAGCTAATAAACTCTGTAAATAAAATCTTAGCAAGTGAAATTGTCCAATTTTAAGGCAATTAATCTTATTTTGTTTCTCTGATAAGTATAAATTTATGCTGTTAGAGGATGTAAATATGAAAAGCTGAAATGATCTAATTAGATTCTTTTCCAGAGTGTGAACAGAACCGGGTGTAAGAGTGTAAGAGTGATTTGGCCTCAGTAACCTGTGTGGAGCAGAGTAATGGACGGTGGATCAGGAGCACTTTGGCTGTAATGGTGTAAACGAGGTTATTTTCAGGCCTCAGTCCGAGTGAACGAATCAGAACCGGCGCAGGAGAGCGAGCTGCAGCCACCCGGCCGCAATTAACACCGCAATTCCTCCTGCAGCGTAATCGCTCTCGCAAATAGACCCGCCAACATGCTCTCAGACCATCATTTCAGATAGTGTCTGAACCTTCATACTAACTGCTCTATCTCTCTTTATCTCTCTACTGTATCTCTCTCTTCCTCTTTGTGTGTCTCTCTCTCTTTATCTCTATCTCTTGCTCTCTCTCAGGCCCTGTTCGCACAAATCCAGGTTTTTCTCCTCATTTTATTCTTCTGTCCACATGAAAATGGCGTTTTTGGTCACTGAAAACGGAGCTTCTTTAAAAAAGTGGAGATTTTTGAAAACTCTGCGACCAACAGAGCCGTGTGGATGAGGAAAACGTCCCAAAAAAAAATAGTTGTTGCTGATTAGTGAAGAGAAAACGTCCAAATGTCTAGAGAATCCCTGTTCATTTTAGCTTTTTTTGAGTGGTGTGTGGAAGAACATATTTTTAAAAAAGAAGATAGTTTTTAAAAATATCCAGATTCGTGTGGACGGGGCCTCAGTCTTTCTGTCTCACTTTCTCTCTCTCTCTCTGTCCCTTTTTGTGTCTCTCTGGCCCAATCCCATTTCACCCCTTACCCCTACTCCTCTGTTTTGCGTGTGCACTCCAGGAGTTAGGAGTGTCCTGATTCTTGTTAGGATGGAGG